>NC_138143.1:8705672-8884705 GCF_964188305.1 Podarcis bocagei | reverse complement strand
CGGGATGGCGGCGCTCCGCTATCCCGCTTTTCCCCGACCTGATCGGGAGGCTGGGGGAGGGAGAAGCAAGCCTGCTTCTCCCCCCCCACATCCCCACAACCTCCAGATCAGGTCGGGGGAAAGCGGGATGGCGGCGCTCCGCTATCCCGCTTTTCCCCGACCTGATCGGGAGGCTGGGGGAGGGAGAAGCAAGCCTGCTTCTCCCCCCCCACCATCCCCACAACCTCCAGATCAGGTCGGGGGAAAGCGGGATGGCGGCGCTCCGCTATCCCGCTTTTCCCCGACCTGATCGGGAGGCTGGGGGAGGGAGAAGCAAGCCTGCTTCTCCCCCCCCCACCATCCCCACGACCTCCCGGCTTCAGGAGAGCCCCACCGCCAGCCCCACAAGCTCGGGGGACAGCGGGAGAGGCGCAGCGCGCCATCCCGCTGTCTCCCGACATGGTTTGGAGGTTGGCGGAAGGCTTCCTCCTCCCCCAGCCCCGCAAGTTCCCAGAGCGATGCCAAAGCATGGCTCTGGGTCCCGTTCTGGGGGAGGGGGAAGCTCGGGCTTCCCCGCCCCAGCCCCGCGCCTGGGGGGGGGGATAAATTTTTTTTGCCTTTATTTCCCCCCCCCCCAATCTAGGTGCGTCCTATGGACCGGTGCGTCCAATAGTCCGAAAAATACGGTAAGTTCATTAATTTCAGTGGGTTTTCTCTGAGAGGGCCTTAGTTGAATACTAAGTTAAATAATCCAAACCTAAATGAAATGCTCAAAAAAATGGTAAGGAAAATGGCATAGGATAAGCTTGCAGTTTCATAGAAGCAGAATCTTAGAATTTTAGAGTTGGAAGGGGCCACCGAGGCTCCTCTTGTCCAATCCCCTGCAATTTAGGAATCTCAGCTAAAGCTAAAGGAGCCAGTGTGGCGTGGTGGTTAAGAGCAGTAGACTCGTAATCTGGGGAACCGGGTTCGCATCTCCGCTCCTCCACATGCAGCTGCTGGGTGACCTTGGGCTAGTGACACCTCTCTGAAGTCTCTCAGCCCCACTCACCTCACAGAGTGTTTGTTGTGGGGGAGGAAGGGAAAGGAGAATGTTAGACCTTTAAAGCCCTAAATGGCCTCGGTCCAGTATATCTGAAGGAGCGTCTCCACCCCCATCGTTCAGCCCAGACACTGAAATCCAGCGCCGAGGGCCTTCTGGCAGTTCCCTCGCTGTGAGAAGCCAAGTTACAGGGAACCAGGCAGAGGGCCTTCTCGGTAGTGGCGCCCTCCCATCAGATGTCAAAGCGATAAACAACTACCTGACATTCAGAAGACATCTGAATGCAGCCCTGTTCAGGGAAGTTTTTAATATGTGACTTTTTAGTGTATTTTTCATCTTTGTTGGAAGCCGCCCAGAGTGGCTGGGGAAACCCAGCCAGATGGGTGGGGTACAAATAATAAATTATTATTATTATTATTATTATTATTATTATTATTATTAGCCGCTTTGAGACTCCTTTGAGTAGTGATAAAGCGGGATATCAAATCCAAACTCTTCTTCTGACAGATGGCCACCCAACCTCTGCTTTAAAAGCTCCAAGGAAGGGGGGTCCACAACCTCTTGAGGGAGTCTGTTCCACTGTCAGCTCCTATTGTCAGAAAGTTTTTTTTCCATATGTTTTATCCAACAGTTTCAACAGAAGCCTCCAGAGCTCTCTTGCCTCATCAGAAAAGTAGGCTCCTTACGCAAGCAAATGTCCACTTTTTTCTCACATCCATCTCTGCAAAGGAGAAACGCTGGGCCCTGCATGAATTTTTCTCACCTGAGTTTTGCGACAGAAGAAAATTAAAACTCCCTCCCCCCCCCTTTACCTCAATTTCAGAGGAGGGATGGCAAAAATGTCAACAGTTTGGGCCCTGTCCCAGGGGCTGGGCAAGAACCGCTCCACCCAACCCTCTCCCCTCCAACTCCTTCCCTCCAGAGCAGGGGAAATACTCTAAGTCAAGCTACATCAAGCAATCTTTTCTACTTTGAATAATAAAAGCAATTATGCCAGATAAAATCTATATCCCTCCCTGAATGTGATTGCAAGCTTTTCTGGCACTTTTGGTAGTGAATACAGAGCAGCAGGTGGAAAAGAGGAACCAGAAAGCAAAGGAATTTCATGGGCATTTTCCAAGAAAGCAGAAATTCCTCTGAGTCACACAGGATGGAGTTTCCTTCTGACAACGGTGAAAAGAGCACCTAAATCTCCACTTTCTTCACTTCTGGTCTGCTTCAGTTACCTCAAAGTAGAATCTATGTATGGGTGAGGAATTTGTCCAGACTTGCCAACCGCAGGAGCTACCAAATTCTGAATCAGGGGTTTTCATCCACCTGCTCAGAAACTAAAGGGACTTGCCAAATACTGTACAACTGAGTGCAGTAACGGATATAGTAGGCGCACTGCTCATTTCAAAGCATCGAGGGATGGAAAAGTTTCATAATAATTTTTGCACACACACACACAAATACACACACATGACTCGCCAGTCAGAAAGAGGAGAGTGAGAGACACTATAAAAACTGATTTACCCCTTCTTCAGAAATAAACTTCGGGGAATTCCTCCAGCTAATTCATTCAAATGTTATTATGGAGTTGTTGTGACATTGTTTTTCAAAACAATTTTGTAGCTGAGGACCTTAAAAACTGCATGAGCAATTTTTATCATAAACTGTCATCATCAGTGAAATCCAGGTATATTTTTTTAAAGTTATTTTGCTGAAATAGTGATGCCATTTTTTGTACTCTGGGGTTCTAAAGAACTGCTGTGTTGAACTCATCTCCTTGTTAAAAGTGCTTTGGTTTATCTTTTTTTCTTTTTCCTTTTCCTCCAACCCTTTGCCATTGTTTACAACCACAATTTTCATCTCAGTGTTGCCACCCCTGCTCTACTCAAATTTCTGTTGAGTAAAAGGAGGGACACTGTTTAAAAAGGGAAAGTTTGACTGTATTCAAATTGCTCTTAGCATTTCATTCTTCTTAAAGATACAGCTTATTCAGTCTGCTCACTGTTGGTGGGCCATATCACCTGGTCACAGTCTCCCCAAAATGCTGAGATGATGATGATGATGATGATTAATTGAATTTATATACTGCCCTACAACTGGAGGTGTCAGGGTGGTTCACAGAATAAAACCAAAATATAAAACCACAAAATACATAATCAGAATAAAAACAACCCAATAACCCCCCACCCAAAAAAACACATTTGAAAAGGGCCTAAGATCCACACAACATTTAAAGTAAGACAATTAACAAACCTGCACGAGAGCCATTAGCTGGAAAGACCACAATCTCAGAAATATGCAGCAAAATTTATTTATTGGCAACCAAATTGGCCATGTGCCAATTTGGCCAAGTATTTGCATCTTCCAGACAGTCAAACTAAATGACCCAATGCAGTTCACAAACAACGTAGTTCTGTTCCAAAGTTGCTGGAGTACTGAAGTTAGCCTTCTCGTGTACCCAGATATATTCTGGATCCTTCAAGCTCAGCCGGGCCAGGTCCTTCACCGATTTTGTTTGCGTGGATGAGAAAAACAGAGTCTGGCACATCTGAGAAAGGTTTTGTATGATTGCGCTCATCTACCACCTCATTTGCAGTGATCTGGGAGTAGCTCTGCTGCAGCCTGGCAATGCCTGCCTTCCCCACCTCCCAAGCGGGGCACTTCTTCTTTTGGGGCTGCTGGCGCAGCCGGTCCATGTGCTTGGCGTAGTTCCTCCAGCTGTTGAAGGTGTGTACCGGGCCCGGACTGGGCCCACCGAGGATCCCCCCAGCTTTTTTCCATTTCCTCAATTCAGCAGGCTGCAATTCCTGCTGATACACAGGGCAGCGAAGTGATGAGCAGGCTTCAAAGTTCACATCCCACCCTACAGAAATGGGGAAGACCCATTTATCCATGTTTCCAGAGGTGGTGTGCACCCAGGGGTGGGGCTAGCCGACCGCAGGGCGCATCCCAGAGGGGAGCCCCCTGCCGTGAGCGTCCCAGGGGGTGCCGCCAGCAGCAAGCGGCAATTGTCCCGGGGGGGGGTGCTGCCCACGGCGAGCAGTGAGCAGCCCGGGGGGTGTGTGTGTGTAGCTATGTCACCCTCCCTCAGGGATGAAAAAGGGAGCCAGTTGTTATTTGGGCAGTGTGGGATAGAGAGACAGAGAGGGATAGAGAGGGATAGCAGTTGCATTGGAAGTAAGCATGGACACCGCAGGGGCTTGAACCCCGTCCTGGGAACCGGGAGTACCAACCACCAGTGTCTTTTCCTTTTTTTTGAGCAATGCAACAAGGGGAAAAGCAAAACCTGAGAGAACATTCTGTGAATGTTCTCTCAGGGGGGGGGGACCTTAAGATGTTAAGTAGAGCTCTGTGGAGAGTCCTGTGGAGAGAGCAGAAAAGAAAATGGGAAAACACAATGGAGATTTTCTCGCTAGCCAAGCAAGGCATGCTCTGGGAAGCCTGATTAGAAGAAGAGCTGGAACAAAAGGAAAGAAGAAGTGTTGCAGAAGTACTGCAGGTGAGCCTTTTCTTATCACCATGACTTCTGGGACCCTCCAGCAAGAGGGGTTCATTTGAGGCTTCATTTGAGGGTTGGGAGCTCTTTGGAGAGACCTGTGGAGAGACCAGCAGAAAAGAAAATGGGAAAAAGGAGAGGCCAATACAAAAAACATGGTCTTGGGAAAAAAGACCACTGAGTGGTGGAATGTGAACTTACCTAAAGCAGCACAGCCCGAATGCAGGTGACTCTCACTTCAGTTACAATGAACTCTTGAAAACTTGAAGGGCTGCAACAAAAGAAGAAGTGTTTCTCCTACCTGCAGGTGAGCCTCATTGTGGTGACCCAGAATAGGGCCTCTTCTGACAACTCAGTCATCGCAACCTGAAAGATTCTTAGCACAATGAGTTGCAGACGGAACCCCATATTCTTCCTAGTCAAGCAAGGAATACTCACCTAAATGTCCTTCAGTCATGGAATACCATTTTGACTGCCATTTTTGATTGAAGCTGGATTAGCCATTGATCTAGAGGGGCACAACAGAGAAATGAGATGCAGACTTCAATCTCTGCCATTAAGCTTGGGGTGGAAAGATTGCTCAGTGGTCACCCTTTTGTTTGTCCATTTGAGATACGACCTCATGTTTCTGAGATCTAGAGTCACTGGTTTGTCCCCAGCCACCTTCTACCACTCCTACAGAAAATGTGTTTCTAAAAAAACAAAACATCTTTTCTTACCACCATGACTTCTGCCCATGCCTCCTCTAAACACACACACACACACACACACACACACACACACACACACACAGACGTCACTTCCAAGCCCATCATTTTCATGCTTGTATTGGATTCCTCTCCTTCTGCGACTCCCCACCCCCCACCTTCAGATTGTAACACCCCCATAACCTCCTCTGTGTGTAATAGGGATCCTCATCTTGGATGGAGAAGCCATGCCTCTTGATTTTAAAGCTCTAGCCAACACCCCCCCCCCGCCGCCCTCTTGCCACTAGGTTCCATCGACAGATGGGTTCCCCGCCCCTGCCTCTTTGAGCCACTGGGAGCCAGCTAGGTGCGCCCGCCATCCTGCCCCACTTCAAATATTGGTCCTTTATAGGGAAGGATTTCCTCTACTTGAGTGTCTGATTGTGTGTGTGATGGACGCTCCTAATGGCTCAAAGGGGCAGGGAAACCTGGGGTGTGTGTGTGTGTGTGTGTGTGTGTGTGTGTGTGAATCTTCAGGTGTTGTTGAGCTACAACTCCCATCATCCCTGACCACTGATCCTAGTAGCTAGGGACGGTGGGAGTTGTAGTGCAAAGAACACTTGGGGATCCAAGTTTGAGAAAGGCACACATCTGTATAAGCGCACGCACACACACACATTCACAGTTCTCTTTTCTGAACCTGTTAAAAAACATTCCTATTTAGACAAATCTACCCAGATGCTTAGAAAGTTGCGTTAATTTTAATATGCTTTATTATTTTAACTTTCGTGTGTTTTAAAGTACGATGGTAATTTTTGCTTGCTTTTACTGGCTTATCCATTGTAAAACACTTTGGGGGGTTTTACAATCAAGCGGTGTATAAATTTGATAAAATAAATGAACTCAAACAAACATATGTAGGGCAGTATTTTGTCTTATAGAATCATAGAATGGTAGAGTTGGGAGGAAATCTAAAGTCATCTAATCCAGCCTCCTGCAATGTGGGGGGGGGGGGGAGAAAACGTAATATTTCATAATAGATGCCTGTTGTTTTAACTATATAATTGTTAACTAGATTTTAGTAAATCTTACTCAGCAGCATAAGTAGGAATGCCAAGCAGAAACTAACAAGTATTATTCTTAATGATATTTGAATGAACAAGCACATTTTTAATCTAGAATGGAATACTTTAAAGTTAATCCAGTCACTAATAGGATGAATGGAGGGTGGGGTAGGGAGAAGGAGACCAAGACAACTTCCCAACCAAGTGGATGTCAAGCCTGTTTTAACCTTTTAACCCGTCTAAAAATTTGTTCCTTTGTTTTTATTTGATAAAATATGTCTGACCCAAAGAGTGCTTTTTAAAAAAAGAAAGAAAGAGAGAATGAAAGTAAGAATACCAAATTGTTTCGTAGAACTTTGCACTCTTATATAGGGTAAAGTCACCCTCCCTGGAGTGCTGCTTCTTGGTATTCTTCAGGTCAGATGCTGGAAATTGCAGGTGGGGCCACCAACAAGTAATTGGTTAAGAACACAATATCCAAATAATTTCATCAAAATAATCCACTGTTTGTATGGATTGCGTTTTTGTTGTAAACTGCTTTGAGAGCCTTTTTGGCAGAAAAGTATGGTGGAAATAAAAAAAAGAGATGTCAGCAGTTTGTTGTTTAACTCTTGAAACAGGTCTACTTTCATGGGAATAAACTACCTCCCGCCTTCTCCTCCCCCCCAAACCCCCCCCCCCCAACAGCTATAGGTATCAGGGCTGAAATAAGAGCTGGAAATCATGAGGACCTGTGAACTTGAAAATTTTGCTCTCCTTTCCTCTTGATTACTAGTGTTAGTGGCCCAAAAAAGCACATTCCTAAAGCAATTGCTACTATTTCACATTGCTGTTGTTATACTCATCATCATTAATGACACAGCCTTTACCAACAGGTCCCAGAGTGGGTTACAATTTAAAATTCAAAATTTTAAACAGTTAAAACAGTTAACAATCAACGGAATAGAATGGGCCCTGAAAACCCACATCTCCAAGGTTCATCTCCATCTTTTGCCCAAAGCCACACACATATCTGTGAGGAGGGAATTCCACAATTTAGGGAATTCCACAGAGAATACCATCTTCTGGGCCACCCCCACCCCCGAATCGTGAGGGCTGTGAAACTCCCAAGAGCTTCTCCTCTGCTGACCTTAACACCTGTGAGGTTTTGCAGGGAAGGAAGAGGTCTTTCAGCTGTGTGGGGCCTAAGTTACCGTATTTTTCGCTCTATAACACGCACCCGACCATAACACGCACATAGTTTGTAGAGGAGGAAAATCCGTAGGCATGCCACCCGTAGGCATTCCCTCCATAACACGCACAGACATTTCCCCTTACTTTCTAGGAGGAAAAAAGTGAGTGTTATGGTGCAAAAAATACGGTATTTAGGGCTTAAAACACTCAAGTGAGTACAAGAAATTGGAGCCAGAAATGAACTGGCAGTCAATGCAGCTCTTAGAACAGGGCCTATATGAGGTTATGTTCAGACTTTATTTTCATACAATCCAGTCTGAGGGAGTGCATGGTTCTGGGACAGTTAGCTTAGCACAGTATTTAAGTGTGCTCTGTAGCATTCTGTTCAAAAGGACATAGTGAATCATCATCATCATCATTATTATTATTTAAATTTATTGGTCTTTTCTACCATGGTAATTCAAAGCAACTTTCAATATATGTACCTACAAGCACATACATTGAAAGCAGCATGAAAGAAAAAATAAAGGAAAATCCTATTTTTAAAAGGCAGGATTAAAACATTCCACCCACTCAAGGCCAAAGATAATTGAGAGGCAAAGGCCTGGTTAAAAATGATTTTTATATAATGATGGTGCCAGAACATTCCACAAACGGAGTCACCACCGAAAAGGTCCATTCTCACATTGCCACCCTCCAGATCTTCCGGCTCTCTTTGGCAGAGGGGGGAGGGGGGGAGGAGGCAGGATCTGCACCCAGATCGCCTGAATGGCTCTCTTTGACAGATTTTAATTTCAACGTGTGGGGGGGGGGGTGAGACAAAAAAAGTCCACACCGGGTACCACCTGCCCTTGCTGCGCTGAGGCATCAGATCAAGGCCTGCATTTTAAAATGAGCTTAAAAATATATTTGCAAATGTTTGTATGTTTTATGCCAGGCATAAAGCAGCTGGCTGGGTGCTTTGGCAGATGTTTATCTTCCTAAACAGGGCCCCTCTGATCTATAGCAGTGCCTCGGGGTTGTAAAAGGAAATTACAGGCTGGGAGCAAAAGGTCACACTGACCATACAAATTACAGAATACAATCAAGCTGCAAAAACACTAATTAAGAGTTGGTAAATAGTAAAATTTATTGTAATACCATGTGCCTCCCATTAGACTTGAGCCACATCTTCCTAAGGATAAAGGGCAAGAGCTAATAGAAACAGCAACTGGCTTGAAAGGGGAGTTGTAAATTGAAGAAGTTGCTTTTAGAAACAGCAGCTGGCTTGAAAGGGGGGTGTGGATCTAAGGGGTTGCTTTTGGAAACTGTTTTTATTAAAGTTCCTTTTTACTTTGAAAAGGCCTTTCCTTCTAAAAATCTATCTATGTTATGTATGAAATATACTGGCTTAAAAATGTAATTATGCAAAGGATTTAGAAAGTAAGAAATGTTAGATTCTTATGTTAGATTCTTATTTCATTGATGGTGTGTGAGAAGGTGAACCCAAGATCTCTGTTTAAGATAAAAATTAAAACCATTAGCCATCTGTTTTGGAGTGAATAGGGCAATAGGGCAATGATGATCTGATAATTAAGGTGCCTGGTCGAGGCAAATGTAAGATACCGTATTTTTCGCTCCATAGGACGCTCCTGACCAAAAGACGCACCAAGTTTTTAGAGCAGGAAAACAAGAAAAAAAATCTGACTCAAATTTTGTACTAAACTATTTAAAACAGCAAAGTGTGTGGCTTCTGTCCACTTTGCTGCTTTAAAGCGAGCCATGGTATATAATGATGAGAATGGAAAAAGGACACATTCCATTATAATGTAGCTGTTTTCATTATCACTGGGAAGTCAGTATTGGCAGCAGTCACAAAAACTAAAATTTGAGCATTTTACTGTTAATAATCAAGAATATTAATAGTCAGGGAGAGGAACCAGGGCTGTGCAAATGAGAAGTGCTTGGAGTATGGAGGAACAGCAAAAAAATGATGATGATGATGATGATGATGATAATAATAATTTATTATTTATACCCCGCCCATCTGGCTGGGCCTCCCCAGCCACTCTGGGCGGCTTCCAAAAGAATATTAAAATACTGTGAAGCTAAAGATCAAATGATTGTGCTCCAGTTCCTAAATCTCTGAAGTTTTCTCAAAACAGGCATGGTTGTTTTGAAAGGAAGATTCAAAATGGAGTGACTGAGCAAGGAACAGAGGAGGAAAAGAGGGCAGATAAATAGCTTCCATTCAATACCAAGAGAACACAATGTTTTTGGTTTAGTATAGGTGGACTGTACTTGTAAGAATTTGTATAATGAATTATAGAGTTGGAGTGGAATATCAGAGCCTCTTTTCAGCAGTAAAGATTAGCTACTAGGAACATGGTCCACACACACACAGGATGTCTGGTTATAGCTGTGCAGTTTAAACTGTTCCTGAGCCAGATACCTGCTCAGTTTTAGCTGAAATTACTATTACTGGTTTGTAGAGATGCTTTGCATGTATTTATGACTATTTCCCCAAAACTGCTACTTGAAGAAATCCCCAAACTTACTATTTTTAAACTTCAAATGGAGCTCAGAATCCAGTTAGGCAATCCTTTGCAGTTGAATTAGGAGGCACTGAGAGACAGCAATTTGCTGCTCCCCACCCCCACCCTCCACCCCAGGAGCACACAGCCTTCCCTCTGCTTGCAAACCTTGTCCGGACTTCAGGGGAAAGCAAAGTCTGTAGGCAGAGCAGTGTAGCTCCCCACCCCCACCAAGCACCCCAGCAGCACACAATCTTCCCTCTGCTTGCAAACCTTGCAAACCTTGTCGGGACTTCAGGGGAAAGCAAAGGCTGTAGGCAGAGCAGTGTGGCTCCTCCCCCCACCCCCAAAAAGCACCCCAGCAGCACACAGCCTTCCCTCTGCTTGCAAACCTTGCAAACCTTGTCGGGACTTCAGGGGAAAGCAAAGGCTGTAGGCAGAGCAGTGTGGCTCCTCCCCCCCACCCCCCAAAAACACCCCAGCAGCACACAGCCTTCCCTCTGCTTGCAAACCTTGCAAACCTTGTCGGGACTTCAGGGGAAAGCAGAGGCTGCCGGTAGAGCCGTGTGGCTCCTCCCCCCACCCCCCAAAGAGCAGCCCGGGGGCGCACAGCCTTCCCGCTGCTTGCAAACCTTGTCGGGACTTCGGGGAAAGCAGAGGCTGCCGGCAGAGCACCGTGGCTCCCCCCCCACCCCCAAAGAGCAGCCCAGGAGCACAGGACAACAGCGATTTGGCTCCAGGGAACACACATTCGCTCCATAAGACGCACAGACTTTTTCCCTTACTTTTTAGGAGGGAAAAAGTGCGTCCTATGGAGCGAAAAATACGGTATATGGCTACTTGTCTGCCATTTATGGATAGAAGGAAATATAGCTCTTTGTCTCCCATAAAAGGTAATAGGAAATGGGTGTATCTTTTATGATTGGTTCTAGCAAACAGCCAATAGGAATTTCAACCAGGCTGATTGGACAGAGGCAGCCAAAGGAGGAGCAAGGGGGCTGGGCTGAGGGAATATAAGTGCTGGCCATCAGGGCTGGAGTGGGCAGAGCTTTGGTAACCATATACCACTGTGTCTCTCATTTATTTGTCTGACAAATAAATTATTATTTTAATTTCTCTATTGCTGCGTTGAATATTTCATTCCAGCTAAGCGTTAACCACAAGCAGGGTGCTACAGCGCCACTGGTCCACAATTGACTGTCCCTCTTTGATTAGGATTAATTCTTCTTTGGTCTTCTATTTTCTTTCCGTTTCCATTTGGTTTACAAATTATTGCCTCTCCTAATACTTTTTAGAAAGATACCATATATGTGTATGTATATGTATATGTACAGTGGTGCCTCGCAAGACGAAATTAATCCGTTCCGCGAGTCTCTTCGTCTAGCGGTTTTTTCGTCTTGCGAAGCAACCCTATTAGCGGCTTAGCTGTTTAGCGCTATTAGCGGTTT
Source organism: Podarcis bocagei (assembly GCF_964188305.1). Taxonomy (NCBI): domain Eukaryota; kingdom Metazoa; phylum Chordata; class Lepidosauria; order Squamata; family Lacertidae; genus Podarcis; species Podarcis bocagei. Next base: position 8,873,313 of record NC_138143.1, on the reverse strand, counting down.
AGCGGCTATTAAAGGTTTAGCGGCTATTAAAGGTCTAGCGGCTATTAAAGGATTAGCGGATTAGCGGCTGAAAGGGTATTAGCGGCTTAGCGGCTTAGAAAAAGGGGGCGAGCAAAAAAAATCGGAACACTTGCAAGACGTTTTCGTCTTGCAAAGCAAGCCCATAGGGAAAATCGTCTTGCGAAGCAGCTCAAAAACGGAAAACCCTTTCGTCTAGTGGGTTTTCCGTCTTGCGAGGCATTCGCCTTGCGGAGCACCACTGTATATGTATATGTATATAAATGTTTGTTTGTGTGTGTGTGTGTGTGTGTGTGTGCTCACATATGAAAAACTTGTAGCTCTTTTTGAAGTTATAAACAGTAATGTTTCAGTAGAATAAAAAAATCTTTAAAAATCTAACCTAAACTGTTTTCAGTTGTGTTTACAAACCTGTTTCACCTTCATCAGCCGGGTCTCTTTCCTAATCCCTCGGCCCCTTAACTCCTTCAGCTTTGACCAGTGAGAGGGCTAACACCGGTAGTATAGCCAGGGACAGGCTCACTCACTGGACTGTGACTTGCTCCCTCCACCACCTGTTGGTCATAATGACACATAAAAAAGTCCCTTGCAGCATTAATCCAGTGGGTGCAAATGTCTTCATTTTCAGCATGCAATCATTGCAGGGCTTGGGTGAGAAATTAGTATTTTCTTCCCACATAAATACATTCTGGATATAAATAAGTGTGTTTCACACTGCTCCTTTCATCAGCTGGTATTTCCTTAGCTGGTATTTCTTCCCTTTTCCATCTTTGGGCAGGTAACATCCTAGCCGCAGTCGTGGCAAGACTAAAGAGTTTCTTCTTTCCTCTTGGCAGCTCTGGCCCTGAACTCCCCTTCCCGCCCCCCCTTCGCCTGCCAGCCAATCCGCTAGCTGGGGGGCGTGGCCGGGCCCCATTTAAACCGAGGCGCGAGCTTCCTCCAACTGCCGGCTTCTGCCTTCCTCGGTCTCCCTTGCTGGGGCTTGGCTCCTTCTGCCGCTGCGGGGAGAGCTGCTGCCCCAACCCCCGAGCTACAGCGGAGAGCAGATCTGGGGGCGCCCTTATAGCCGCTCTGCCGCTGCGACGGGAGGGAGAGCCGCCCATTGGAGCCATCATTACACCCCCTTCTACACTTAGGTTGCCCAGCTGTGTGAGTGAAGGGCAAGGGGCTGCTTCGTGGCTCTGCGCAGCCACTGGGACCTTGCCTCAGACCTAAGAGTGTGTGTGTCCGTGTCCCGCCTTCCCTGCATCCCATATAGTCCATTTGCTCCATTTCCTCGCTTGGCCTCCTGGGCGCCTGTCGGTCTTTGCTTGCTTTGGGAGAGCGAAGTGGGTTAATTTCGCGGAGCTTTATTGGGGGGGGGGCAGTTGATTTCCTTCCGTGAAAGTCAACCCTCTCTTCGCCCACCGGCTTTTGCTGTGTTATTCTGCCGGCTGCAGGGCTTCCTCATAGCGAGCTTCCCTTCCTTTCCTGACAGTTAACCTCTGGGCGAGGTATAAGTAATTTATTATTATTATTATTTCTTCGCCCACCGGCTTCTGCTGTCCTGAGGCGTCCGTGTTGTTTTTGGCCACGTGGGTTTCATTACAAGCTCTCTTAACGGTTTACCGTTTACGGTTAACGGTTACGGCGGCCATTTTTGAAGTGGGCAAACGACCTATATTCTACAGGTCTGCGAAGCTTGGCTGTGGGCCGCCATTTGGTCGCAGTCGTGGTCCGAGGGCGACCCATCAGAGTCTGTTATACACGTAGTCGCATTCAGCTGCAGCAATAGTAGCAGGCGTGTTAAAACTGCTTTTTGGCTCGGTTTTCTTGTGCTTAAGGCTTTGGCTGGGGGAAATTTTGCGCCGCTGTGCGGGACTGTCAGGTCTTCTTGCTGCATTGGCCCCTAGTGAGCCGCTTCCATTATGAGTAATTGTGTGCTGAAGTTTATTTATTTACTTAATTTTGATTAAATATCACTTTTTTATTTTTACACAATTAAAATTGATTTCCAGAATTTTGATTCTAAGTGAAGCTTTAAAGCATAATTAATAATAATATAAATAATAAATTTGAAATAAAAATAAAAGAAACAAATACATGTAAGTCTGCGCTTCACTGCATTGTCCCTCTGTATTTGAATCTGGTTACTTTGCTTATGTGGTTAGCACCAATCATGTGGGTTGCTGTTTTGTTCGGGTGTTTTGCATTCAGTACAGAGGAATCCTTTTAGTGGTGCAGCAAGAAAACTGCTGGCACACTTGCAAAGCTAAGCAGCGCCCTGGATGGTTTCAAGTTGGATGGGGCACCACATTTGATCTTCAGACCTGATTTAGAGGATGTAATTGAAGGTTAACTATACAACAGCTGGTTCATTTTATCACTTGGGTTCCTTGGGTGGGCTCACTTTATCAGGCTGCGGTGTGTTTAAGAAGAGTTTAGTGGATCAAAACGCCTCAGCTTAGTTAAATCACTTAGAATTTTTATTGCTTAATTTGGTCTAGCACTAATCACTTACAGGCACTCAGGATATTTGGCAGTCGAATCATTTGAAGATTGCTTCAGTTCATATTGTAACTGCCTGGTCAATAATTCTGAGCCAAGCTTGCCTGCGCATCTGGTTCTGAACCAATCAGGGCAACAGGTTTTTTCTGTGGTAGTTCTAGAACTGCGATTGGGGTTGTCTCATGGCTCCCAAGAAGAACCAGGCATCCGCTGCTGCCGGCACTGGGTCGAAATGTGCTCCGGCTACCAGGGCCCGGTCCCAGTCAGCCCAGTAAGGAAGGGGTTCCTCACTTGCAGGGCAGGCAGTAGGGCCATTGGAGTCAGCATTGGCAGGTATGGCAAAAGACCCACGGGCAATGCGCCAGGTTTTTGCTGAATTGGATACCTTGATGCAGCAGTTTAGGCATGAGGACGTGAGCCAAGATGCAGACCCTGAGTCTACCCCTGATTTTATTCCTGACACTGCAGCCAGTGCTTCCAGTGGGTCTCAGACCAGCGATGAGTCTGAGGAGCTGCCTGGTACGTCCTAGGCTCCCTCTATTTAGTGATATGCAGCTTTCCGGCTCGGCATCTCGGCCTACGTCTTCTGCACCCTAGCCCCGGAGTAACACGCCCTCCACTGCATCGCACCCGTGTCGCACGAGAGTCTTCCAATGCTCAGCATGGGGCGGCAGAACAGTCATGGCGCACAGGCGCTAGGGTCACCTGATCCACAGGCAAGACAGCTTCTCCTCCTCCTTCCCAATCGTCCTCTGGGCGGCAGCCCTCTCTAGCATCGCTCTTGACTTATTTCCTCAATCTCCTTCCCTCCCTCCCTATTTTCAGGTTTCTAATTTGGCCTTGCTATGGACCTCGGTTAGTTGCCATTGAGGGGCCTGGTAGGAATTTTTCCACTTGGCAAATTGGCATGGGCCATTGGGTTTTTGCCTATCTCGTAGTAATAATCACAACTTTGTAAGGTTTGGCGGTTAGGCATTGGTTTATCTTATGATAGAGGAAGGGTGGTGTGGCCATCACCTGCCCCTTCAATCTTAAAGGTATTCCGTTAATGGAATCCGGGGGTGTGGACCTTGTCCGAAGTCCAGGACTAGGCTCACCCTACAGAAAAATAGGAATACCTATTTATCGTGTTTCCAAAGGTGCTGTGCACCGGGGGTGGGGCTAGCCACCTGTGGGGGCACCGCCAGAAGTGAGCAGTTAGCGTCCCAGGGGGGTGCTGCCCGCGGTGAACATTTCGTTACTTCTGCGTCGCCGTGGAGTGCAACCCGAAAGTGCTCAGCCTGAAGCAACTTCAACCCGAGATATGACTGTACTTAACTTGAGGCTCATGCCTCAAGTTTATTAAAAATCTTTGCATCCTATATCTACTCAAGTATTTTTATCTCCCCTTCAGCAGATGTAGACCAAGTCTGATGCATCATAAAGGCTACAATCCTACATACACTTAGCTGGGAATAGGTCCCTTTTGAACCAATTTGGGTTTACTCCAGAGTAGATAAGCATAGGGTTGCATTGGAAATCCCTCTGTTGACACTTTTTATTTCAAAAATATCTTTTTAATTTGCAGGCTTGCCACGTGACCTCCAAAAACAGACTCACCGTTATGAGAAAGCACATCAAATCTAGCCTTGAAATAGAGGCCTCCTTGCACAATAGTTGGGTTGTACCTGCCAATCTGAAAGCAAGCAAACATAGACACTGAACTTTCTAAGTTGCCAGAACACCTGTCATCAAAGTTGCATCTGCACCTGCATCACACAAAGTTGTCAACAAAGTTGCATCTGCCAAGGTCTCTCCTCAATTCTCCTTGCTTCATGATCCACCATTTACTGACAGAAGATTGGTAAGCAATTGATCATGAATTGTTAAAAAACAAAAAAACATAAACACCACCCTACATAGCAAGCTCCACAGCATGTTTCCCCCATAAGGTCACTTTGTCTGTTACCTTTGCAGGGAGAATTGCTCCTCCAGTAGTGTCTGGAATGCAGACAGACAAGGTGCATAGAGAGACTTCTCACACCAGTGAGTGGGAACGCTAGGAGGAGAAGCAGGCACTGGATTCAGCCGACCTAGACACACACCAGTGATGCATCAAGTGAGCATCTTCCCAGCAACAGCACATTGGCGTGGTGCTTGAAATGGTCCTTTGGTCCAATGGTGGAGTTAAGAATCAAGCTCAGTCACTGAAGTCACCCCCCTCCCATGCTAATACTTTGGCTTAAGAAAAAGGGAGCCAGTCGTTATTTGGGCAATGTAGGATAGAGAGGGATAGCGAGACAGAGAGGGATAGCAGTTGCATTGGAAGAAAGCATGGACACCGCAGGGGCTTGAACCCCGTCCTGGGAACCGGTAGTGCCAACCACCAGTGTCTTTTCCTTTTTTTTGAGCAATGCAACAAGGGGAAAAGCAAAACCTGAGAGAACATTCACGGGGGGGACCAGGACCTTAAGATGTCAAGAAGAGCTCTGTGGAGAGAGCAACAGAAAAGAAAATGGGAAAAAGGAGACACTAATACAAAAAACATTGTCTTGAAAAAAGACCACTGAGTGGTGGAATGTGAACTTACCTAAAGCAGCACAGCCCAAATGCAGGTGACTCTCACTTGATGTACAGTGAACTCTTGAAAACTTGAAGGAAAGAGGAGCTGGAACAAAAGAAGTGTTCTCTCACCAGGTGAGCCTCCTTGTGGTAACATGGAATAGGGCCTCTTCTGACAACTCAGTCACCGCAACCCGATAAGAGTTTTGGCGCAATGAGTTGCAGACAGAACACAGTAGAGATTTTCTCCCTAGCCAAGAAAGGCATACTCTGGGAAGCCTGAAGGAAAGAAGAGATGGAACAATAGAAGAAGTGTTCTCCTACCTGCAGGTGAACCTTTTCTTACCACCATGATTTCTGGGATGCAGCTGGAAGAGCTGGCTTCATTTGAGGGTTGGGAGCTCTTTGGAGATACCTGTGAAGAGACCACCAGAAAAGAAAACGGGGAACAGGAGAGACCAATACAAAAAACATTGTCTTAAAAAAAAAGACCACTGAGTGGTGGAATGTGAACTTACCTAAAGCAGCACAGTCCAAATTGTGAACTCTTGGAAACTTGAAGAGCTGCAACAAAAGAAGTGTTCTCCTATCTGCAGGTGAGCCTCATTGTGCTGACATGGAATAGGGCATTTTCTGACAACTCAGTCACCTCAACCTGAAAGAGTCTTAGCACAATGAGTTGCAGACGGAACACAATAGAGATTTTCTCCCTAGCCAAGCAAGGCATACTCTGGGAAGCCTGAAGGAAAGAAGAGATGGAGCAAAAGAAGGGTTCTACCTGCAGGTGACCCTTTTCTTACCACCATGACTTCTGGGACTCAGCTGGAAGGGCTGGCTTCATTTGAAGGTTGGGAGCTCTTTGGAGATACCTGTGAAGAGACCACCAGAAAAGAAAATGGGGAAAAAGGAGAGACCAATACAAAAAACATGTTCTTGGGGGGGGAAGACCACTGAGTGGTGGAATATGAACTTGCCTAAAGCAGAACATTCCAAATGCAGGTGACTCTCACTTCAGGTACTGTGAACTCTGGGAAGCCTGAAGGAAAGGAAAGATGGAACAAAAGAAGTCTTCTCCTACCTGCAGGTGAGCCTCATTTTGGTGACACAGAATAGGGCTTCTTCTGACAACTCAGTCACCGCAACCTGAAAGAGTCTTTGCACAATGTGTTGCAGACAGAACACAATAAGAGACTTTCTCCCTTGCCTAGGAAGGCATACTCACCTAAATGTCCTTCAGTCATGGAATGCCATTTTGACTGCCATTTTTGTTTGAAGCTGGATGAGCCTTTGATCTAAAGGGGCACAACAGAGAGATGAGATTCAGACTTAAATCTCTGCCGTTAAGCTTGGTATGAAAGAAGGAAGACTGTTCACCCTTTTGTTTATCCATCTGAGGGTGACATTGTGTCCTGCGGATCCCATTCTTGGTCTGCGATCTAGAGTCGCTAGTTTCTCCCCAGCCACCTTCCACCAATCCTACAGAAAATTTCAAAAAAACCACAGCTTTTCTTACCACCATGACTTCTGGGACTCTGCTGGAGGAGCTGGCTTCATTTGAGGGTTGCGAGCTATTTGGAGAGACCTTTGAAGACACCACCACAAACAAAAATGGGAAAAAGGAGAGACCGATACAAAAAACATTGTCTTGAGAAAAGACCACTGAGTGGTAGAATGTGAACTTACCTAAAGCAGCACAGCCCAAATGCAGGTGACTCTCACTTCAGGTACAGTGAACTCTGGGAAGTGTGAAGGAAAGAGGAGCTGGAGCAAAAGGAGTGTTCTACCTGCAGGCGAGCCTCATTGTAGTGACACAGAATAGGGCTTCTTCTAACAATTCAGTCACCGCAACCTGAAAGAGTCTTAGCACAAAGAGTCGCAGATGGAACACAATAGAGATTTCCTCTCTAGCCTGAGATCCAGAAACACTAGTTTGTCCTACCAGCAGGTGAACCTCATTGTGGTAACACAGAATAGGACCTACTCTGTAGTGGCACCCTGATGGCAGAAGTTCCTTCGATTGGAAGCACAGATGATGACCACATTGGCTTTTCAAGTTCTCTTCTGAAAAAAAATGATTGAATGAACAGGATTGCTCAGTACAGGCCCCTTGGGAACCTTCGTTTGTATTTTATGTGTTACTACATTTATAGCCTACCTTTCGTCCAATGAGCTGAAGGTGGTGTGATGGTTGTATCGTGACCAAGAAGAGCCTTAGCAGAAAGAGCTGCGGATGGAACACAATATAAATTTTCTTTCCAGCGAAGCAAGAGATGCTCGCCTAGATGCCATTAATTCAGAATGCATCTGTATTGTTCCTATCATTATGATCTAGCATTCAGACATCACTTGTTAGGTATTTGTGTGTGCTGCCACCTCTGAAAAGTCAAGAGTATTTGATAGTTACCTTCCTTCAACAAGTGAGATGTTAAAGGCAAAACAAGCAATTAGTTAGATCTAGTTTTTAAATCGTTATTTTAAAAGTATCACCTTGAAAACGGAAGTACTGGAGATGATCCAAGGTTTAATATTATAGAGTCAATGCTGTGTGAGCTATGAACTAAATAGCTTTTCCTAGAAGTTGCTTAACAAAAATAAAACAATTTTTAAAATCCAAAAACATGGTTGCAGCGTATGAAATTTTCAGTGAAACTGTAGGCTGTAATGAGAGTTATTGAGTTATTGCAGTCACAGCCACATTGTGTACTGGTGATGGTTTTGCCTGCCCTGTTTGCATTGTTACCTTTTGAGGTCCATTTCCCATATTTTACATAATTTTCTGCACAGGTGGTATAATGGTCCCCCTCTATTTCATCCTCACAACAACCCTGTGAGGTAGGTTAGGCTAAGAGGCAGTGACTGGCCCAACGTCACCCAGGAAGAGCTTTCCTCAGAGAAATAATACACTTTCACGCAGGGTCCTGGAGTTGCTACGTCCCTGAGTAGTTGCTCTGCATTTCCTCCTCCACAGGAGCCAAAGACAAACCACCTCTTATTGCCATCAGCAGCTTCATCCTCCAAATGCCTTCTTTGCTTTTCCACACTGGAATTGGCAAAGTCACCTTCAATTTGCTTGTGGTTTTTCTCTTCCTAAAATGTGGGCATGTTTGGGACCTTATGGATTTAGAAACAGCTCAAGGAACAAAAAACCCTCAACAATATTTTGGTGCCCATCTTCTGCAGTTCCCCCATAGCTTCAAATTAGGTAAAATACTCTGACCTGTGATGAGTGCATTTTGCTGTTGCTGCAGCTTCTGCTGCTATTTGCGGCACTTGCTATTCCCCAAAATCTTGGCACACTCATCCTAAGAGAGTCTTACAGATGCTAGATGCCACTCTCAGGGCTAGTTAGTTTGAAAAGTAAACAAAACTTGATTTATCCCTTTCATATTCCTTCATTTTCTCTTGGCTGCTCCAGTTGTCACATGGTTTTTTTTGTTTTGGTGATTATCCTTAAAATCTTCATCTTGGGATTTTTCTGAATTTTCAGTTTAGATTTTACTTGGCTAAGCTTTCTTTTGGGGACTTTTGTTCTCATCCTGAAGCAAAGTTCTTAACCCGAGGTACTATTTCTGGGTTAGCGGAGTCTGTAACCTGAAGCATCTGTAACCCGAGGTACCACTGTAATCAAAACCTTTCTAACTAAATGAAATTTTATCTTCCCACAAAGAAAAGAGGTGCAGAAATGTGCAAAGAGAAAAACAAGAGCCAAAGAATGATTTGCCCACACACAACACTTGATACTGCTTCTTCTTTTCTCTGCCATCCCTTCTTACAAACAACCCTTCATCTCATGCACTGCCAGGTTTTTTAAAGTAAAAAAATTCCTTCCAGTAGCACCTTAAAGACCAACTAAGTTAGTTCTTGGTATGTGCTTTCGTGTGGATGCAGAAGAATCTGGCAACTTCTGTTTCAGTGTATCTGAAGAAGTGTGCATGCACACGAAAGCTCATACCAAGAACTAACTTAGTTGGTCTTTAAGGTGCTACTGGAAGGAATTTTTTTTATTTTGACTATGGCAGACCAACACGGCTACCTATCTGTAACAGGTTTTTTTAAACTTCTGGGTCATTGCAATCTTTATGAGCATTCCATAACACCTCAGCAGTAGAGCCAATGGGTAAGGAAGGCTGTTGTCTTTATGTGTTTGCTTACATACCCAGATGTGTCTCATTGCAACCTCAATCAAACCAGCTCTGCAGAGATGCTTTCCTGAGAAAGAGGCTCAAGGCTGCAACTATCATTTATATTAGGGCTGAGCTACATAGTATGTTGGGGATGCAGGTGGCGCTGTGGGTTAAACCACAGAGCCTAGGACTTGCCCATCAGAAGGCTGGCGGTTTGAATCCCCACGATGGGTTGAGCTCCTGTTGCTTGGTCCCTGCTCCTGCCAACCTAGCAGTTCAAAAGCATGAAGTGCAAGTACATAAATAGGTACCGCTCTGGTGGGAAGGTAAACGGCGTTTCCGTGCACTGCTCTGGTTCGCCAGAAGCGGCTTAGTCATGCTGGCCACATGACCCGGAAGCGAGATGAGCGCCGCAACCCCAGAGTTGGCCACAACTGGACCTAATGGTCAGGGGTCCCTTTACCTTTACCTTACATAGTATGTTATTCACATACTTTAAAAAAGAAGTGTGCATAGATGAAACATTTTTATTTTGTAGAACAGAGCAGCCATGGAGGGGTGATTTTTCACTAGTCTGCGAATATATTAGGTTTATGGATGCTTATTTTTCAAAACAAAATTGGCCAGTTTAAGTGATCTTCCCATCCTCTTCTGACCTTCGGCCACTCTGGCTGGGACTGTTGGGCAACTGCCAACAACATCTGTAAGGCCACTATTTTCCCATCCCAGTGTCTTTTTGACCTGCAGCTCCTGATAGACATGTGTTTACTTAGCTAAGATTTCAAACTGTGACCGCAGAACAAATTCTTTAATAGGCCTACAAATGAAGACATTGTGCACTGTAGCCTGTACTGCCCTTATTATAATAAAAAAATTCCTTCCAGTAGCACCTTAAAGACCAACTAAGTTCTTGGTATAAGCTTTCGTGTGCATGCACACTTCTGAAGTGTGCATGCACACGAAAGCTCATACCAAGAACTAACTTAGTTGGTCTTTAAGGTGCTACTGGAAGGAATTTTTTTATTTTGACTATGGCAGACCAACACGGCTACCTATCTGTAACTGCCCTTATTATATTCCTTATGCGTCTTCCCCACCCCCTACCCCGTTACTGTCAAGCACCTTGAATGTTTGTCATCAGGCAGAAAGGTAAAATGAAAATATTTCAGATAAAATAAATAAAACAAATACACAAACGCCTTATCAACTTCTCCCCTGCCTGAAGATATTCCATTTCAAAATACACATTTCCCCACGATCAACAGCAATGTGCCATTTTTGTCATGTGGAAAAGACAGGGAAGAACAGGCCAAATCTATGCAACGACGTTTTTCTTAGAGGGGAACAGCCAGGGGTTTAGGAGGCACTGCCCCAGCACATGTCACAAGAGGCCTTCACCTCACTTTGCTGGTCCTGGAAGGGATGAAGCCTTTGCCTCCAGCATGGATCAACCAGCTTAAATCTGCCCTTGAAGCAGCTCCTTGGCATCTGAAAATAAAAGATATGGCTCAGACTTAAAGCAGCACACCAGCCAGCAGCTTTTCTCTGGTTCTTAATGACCACAATGGCAATTTGAAAGAGGTGTTCCCGCTCCCCTGAGCTTGCCTTAAGTGAAGGCAGAACTGGCACAGATAAGATGATAAGATTTTTCACTCATTGTTTGACATTTGGCCAAGGTTAATTGTGCGTTTTCCCTTTAGTGGTTAACTACCATTGCCTCATCACTTACTGAGATGATCTTTCCAAATATAGCCACATACAGCTGCAGCAGAGGGAACAAAGTGAAAGCTGGGCTCCCATCCGCTTTTCCGAGAAACCAGCTCCATCAGAGTCCTCTCTCCTATCAACAGTCATCTAACAGCAGCCATTCTCGGTGATCTCAGTGGCTCAGTGTCCATTGCCAACTTCAGCTGGTGCACTGCTCTCCCCCTCATCCCTCCCAACCCTTTTTCCTTTTGTGCCACACCTTTTAGAGTGCAAACCTGAAGACAAGGGCTGTCTTGCTTTTGACCTTTGTAAGGCACTCTGAGAGCATGGGGGGGGGCTTGAAAAGTGAGGCAAATATGCTCCCCCCCAAAAAAAAATTATTCCATGTTCTTCTTAAGACAAGTACCCAAGTCTGCATAGTTTATATGCTCAAACGCACTAATATATACATACTATGTAAATCACGTAAGGGCATCATGCAATGTGTGTGGGGAAAACACCACTTGACAGCTTATGAATGAGCCCTCACCATCCACTGAAGGGAGTGGATTGACATTGTGAACTGGTGTCATTCATTATAGAGGTGTACAGTGGTGCCTCGCAAGACGAAATTAATCGTTCCACGAGTTTTTTCGTCTAGCGAATTTTTCGTCTTGCGAAGCACGAAATCCCATAGGAATGCATTGAAATTCAATTAATGCGTTCCTATGGTCAAAAAAAGTCCAAACAAGGCCAAATTTGGTACAACAAGAGTTTATTAAGTGCTCTTTAAAGTCACACATACTGTAAAGAGCATTTCAAAAATTGAAGGAACAATAAATTCAAAAATTGAAGGAACAATAAAAATCAGAAAAATTCAGAAAAAAACCACACAAGCTTCCAGATTCTTGCAAACCCTTCCTCAACTGTTCCCCCAGCCACCCACCACACAGAAATTCAAATCCAGATTTTTTAAAAAAAAACCAGCAGAGTGGCCCAATGGTCACAGAAAATCATAAAAATGCAGAAAAAACACACAAGCTTCCAGATTCTTGCAAACCCTTCCTCAACTGTTCCCCCAGCCACCCACCACACAGAAATTCAAATCCAGATTTTTTTTTAAAAAAACAAAAAACAGCAGAGTGGCCCAATGGTCACAGAAAATCATAAAAATGCAGAAAAAACACACAAGATTCCAGATTCTTGCAAACCCCTCCCCAACACCAAGTCCTTGAATTCCAAACACCCCAACCCAAAATCCAAAAAACCCAAAAAAAGTTTTAAAAGTTTAACTTACCAAATGGCTGCAAAAGAAGTTTTGGAAAAGCTTCAAAAATCACCAAAGTCTTCAAAAACCTCAAAAAAGGCTACCACACCGCGTGCTATGAGTTGCTCCTCAAAGTCTGCACCTCTTCAAGCAATGCACCCTATATTACTGTAACAGTTTTAAGAAAAAGGAAACAAACTTGCAAGACATTTTCGTCTTGCGAAGCAAGCCCATAGGGAAATTCGTCTTGCGAAGCAGCTCAAAAAACGCAAAACCCTTTCGTCTAGCGAGTTTTTCGTCTTGCGAGGCATTCGTCTTGCGGGGCACCACTGTATTAAGTTACATCTGGCAAAAGGTAACCGTTTTTTTTTTCCTTTTACAAGCGACGAAAGAGCTCTGAGCAGCTCCACAGCACCATCTACTGTGTCGATAATGAATAACACCAATTCACAATGTCAATCCACTCCATTCATAAACTGTCAAGTGGTGTTCCCCACACACACTGCATGATGCCCTTGCATCATCTCTACATAGTACAGTGGTACCTTGGTTCTCAAACTTAATCCATTCTGGAAGTCCATTCCAAAACGTTCCAAAACCAAGGCGTACTTCCCCATAGAAAGTAATTCAAAATGAATCAGAATCATAGAGTTGGAAGAGACCACAAGGGCCATCGAGTCCAACCACCTGCCAAGCAGGAAACACCATCAGAGCACTCCTGACATATGGTTGTCAAGCCTCTGCTTAAAGACCTCCAAAGTAGGAGACTCCACCACACTCCTGGGCAGCAAATTCCACTGTCGAACAGCTCTTACTGTCAGGAAGTTCTTCCTAATGTTTAGGTGGAATCTTCTTTCTTGTAGTTTGGATCCATTGCTCCGTGTCCGCTTCTCTGGAGCAGCAGAAAACAACCTTTCTCCCTCCTCTATGCGACATCCTTTTATATATTTGAACATGGCTATCATATCGCCCCTTAACCTCCTCTTCTCCAGGCTAAACATGCCCAGCTCCCTTAGCTGTTCCTCATAAGGCATCGTTTCCAGGCCTTTGACCATTTTGGTTGCCCTCCTCTGGACACGTTCCAGTTTGTCAGTGTCCTTCTTGAATTGTGGTGCCCAGAACTGGACACAGTACTCCAGGTGAGGTCTGACCAGAGCAGAATACAGTGGCACTATTACTTCCCTTGATCTAGATGCTATACTCCTATTGATGCAGCCCAGAATTGCATTGGCTTTTTTAGCTGCCGCGTCACACTGTTGGCTCATGTCAAGTTTGTGGTCAACCAAGACTCCTAGATCCTTTTCACATGTACTGCTCTCAAGCCAGGTGTCACCCATCTTGTATTTGTGCCTCTCATTTTTTTTGCCCAAGTGCAATACTTTACATTTCTCCCTGTTAAAATTCATCTTGTTTGTTTTGGCCCAGTTCTCTAATCTGTCAAGGTCGTTTTGAAGTGTGAGCCTGTCCTCTGGGGTGTTAGCCACCCCTCCCAGCTTGGTGTCATCTGCAAATTTGATCAGGATGCCCTTGAGTCCATCATCCAAGTCGTTGATAAAGATGTTGAATAAGACCGGGCCCAAGACAGAACCCTGTGGCACCCCACTAGTCACTCTTCATGGATTAATCCGTTCCAGACTTTCAAAAACAACCCTTAAAACAGCAATTTAACATGATCCATAAAATGAAAGCAATAAACAATGCACTGCAGTCACACAATCAATCAGTAGCTGAACTGGGTTCCACACAGTCACAAAACCAAAAAAAAGCCGCAAAAACAGACAGACCTCAGCGTATCAATCAAATTGGAAGCGTAACACTCAAAACGGAGCATGTTCACAAATCGGAACACTTCTGGGTTTGCAGTGTTTGGGTTCCAAGTTGTTTGAGTACCAAGGCGTTTGAGAACCAAGGTACCACTGTATGTAAATAAGCCGAAGAATCCACTGTAGGTAAAACAATAAAGTTTATTATTTAGACAAGGAATAAGGTGATGATTTAAGTCTATATATTCTATACGTTGTTAAGCTACAAAAAAATTTCCAAGTCTTGGACTCTCTTGAGATGCTCCTTTGATACTACCTTTTCACATTCCTAAGGATGTGTTGCCCACTGTTTGTTCCTGCAAAAGACAATAATAAGTACCGTAATTGTTAGCATGTTATCGATATTAGGATGTAAGGAAAAACAAAAACAGGAACTGGCAGAAAGACATTTTTGAGGCAACAGGCTGAAACCCATCCATGCCTGACTCTCCTTTTGTCTCTCCGTTTTAAGGGTTGTAAAGGTAAAGGGACCCCTGACCATCAGGTCCAGTCATGGCCGGCTCAGGGGTTGCGGCGCTCATCTCGCTTTATTGGCCGAGGGAGCCAGCGTACAGCTTCTGGGTCATGTGGCCCACATGACTAAGCCTCTTCTGGTGAACCAGAGCAGCACACAGAAACGCCGTTTACCTTCCCGCTGGAGTGGTACCTATTTATCTACTTGCAATTCATGCTTTCGAACTGCTAGGTTGGCAGGAGCAGGGACCAAGCAACGGGAGCTCACCCCGTCACAGGGATTCGAACCACGACCTTCTGATTAGCAAGCCCTAGGCTCTGTGTTTTAACCCACAGCACCACCCGCATCCCTAATGGTTGTATAAATGCTAAATAAAAACCCACAGACACTTGAGGAGGTGTCAATGACTTACCTGTAACCTGTGAAACTTACCTGTAACTATCCAATGTCCCTCCTTTCTATGACGTATTTCTGATGTATGACTGATGTTCTTGCAGGCCAGGCCGCGGGCAGATCCGACTCAAAAGGTATAAAAATTCTGGTTTCCTTTTGTTCTGGGATCTCCTCCCTTCTGTGTGTAGGGACCCTGTTGCAACAGCTTATTTTCTATTAGGGCGCGGGTGGTGCTGTGGTCTAAACCACTGAGCCTATTGGGCTTGCTGATTGGAAGGTTGGCGGTTTGAATCCCCGCATCGGGGTGAACTCCCATTGTTCGGTCCCAGCTCCTGCCAACCTAGCAGTTCGAAAGCATGCCAGTGCAAATAGATAAACAGGTACCACTGCGGCGGGAAGGTAAATGACATTTTTGTGCGCTCTGGCACTCGTCACGGTCCTCCGTGCACCAGTAGTGGTTTAGTCCTGCTGGCCACATGACCTGGAAAGCTGTCTGTGGACAAACACCAGCTCCCTCAGCCTGAAAGCAAGATGAGCATCACAACCCCATAGTTGCCTTTGACTAGACTTAGCCATCCAGGGGTCCTTTACTGTTTACCTTTTAATTTATTTTAATAAAGATTTGGTTTATTAGCTGCCTACCTTTCAGATACTCTTCTTGGCCTCTGTTTCTTCTCTCCAACCAATAGAGACTTTCCTGAGGGAGTCTATATGGGGCTCTAGAAACCCCATAAGGGAGATAGAGGTTTTTTCTTCTTCTTATAACACTACATTTAACATAGATAAGAGACATCAGAATTACAGCCTGCTCCAATTTATAAACTAAGAGAAAGGCATGTTAAACAAATGGGCAGCAGGGGGCGCTCAGCCTCCACCTGGTCTATTTTTAAATGCTTAAAGTCAGGTATGATTTAATTTAGTTACAGTGGTGCCTCGCAAGACGAAAAGAATCCGTTCTGTGATTCTCTTCGTCTAGCGGTTTTTTCGTCTTGCGAAGCAAGCCCATTGATGGATTAGAGCTATTAGCGGCTTTTAGCGGCTTATCTGCTGATCGGATCAGCTGATAAGCGGCTTAGCGGCTTAGAAAAAGGGGGGGGAGGGAAAAAAACCAGCAGGAACTCGCAAGACATTGTCGTCTTGCGAAGCAAGCCCATAGGAGATTCGTTTTGCGAAGCACCTCCAAAACGGAAAACCCTTTCGTCTAGTGGGTTCTCCGTCTTGCGAGGCATTCGTCTTGCGGGGCACCACTGTAGTTAGTTAGGTATGATTTAATTGGTCACAGGTTCAGCTTAGGTACAGAGCACACAAGCATGGACTTTATTTCTGACATTTTATAATGTCAAACTCTTATAAATCCAGATAGTTCCAATGCTTACATGGCAAAATCAGAACTATTGGTATTGACTTGGAACTCTTTCAAGTGTGCAATATATTTATTATAATATTCAAATCGGATTAAGGGACATTGAAAAACAAAACATTGAGTCAACTGTAAATAAAATTTGCTCCCCCAAATTTTATGGTTTAAATCCGACAAATAACAGGGTCACTTATATTTCAAAATTAATAATTGCAGTCCAATGCAGGGCCTTTACGTTAGCCCAACTGAATGTTTCCCCTCAGCTATTGTCAAGGGCAGATATTTAAGCATCCCCAGATGTTTTTTGAATGTGCCGGGCACAGTAGAACATATTCTTTTCTACATTGTACAACCAGCTACACAAACACGTCCTATCCCCTTTTCTGGGTAGTCTAACATCATGGAATAATGAAAATATCAGTTTCTATCTGTCTGACATTAACCCAGAAGTAACTGCAACGGTGGCTTGCAAGAGTTTTTATCAATAGTATCTCTTGGAGTGGTGAATGGCACTATTTAGCGGGAGGAAACCCCAATGAAAATCCTCGTTATTGCATATTTTTACATGGCTGTTTATTTGTATATATTTAAAAATTTTATACATGGACATTTTTATGATGGCTTTTATTTGTAATGCCTAATAAAGGTTTGGCAAAGTAAATAAGTAAGACAACATTCCTTTTTGCCCCATGTAAAATGCCCTCTGCTTTTAGGTTGGCCAGTCTGGAGAATTTCCCACGAGCTTCAAAAATGGAATAAGTCACATCAGGCAAGAGAGAGGGCAAAAAGTGGTACATTGGGCACCTGTGCAGCAATTGAAACGTACCAGCAGACAAGAGTCTGGAAGAGAATGGGCTAGACTCATGTTAAGTTCTGAAGTGATCAGTATGGTTCTGCTCATGCCTTCCTTAAGGAAAATCTTTTCCCCAGTAGCTGGATTGTCAGAGTTTTAAGGTATTATTAGTTGAAGCAGTGCCAGATTTACACATAAACTAAACAAGCTATGGGGACGCGGGTGGCGCTGTGGGTTAAACCACAGAGCCTAGGACTTGCTGATCAGAAGGTCGGCGGTTCGAATCCCCGCGACGGGGGTTCAGTTCCAGCTCCTGCCAACCTAGCAGTTCGAAAGCACATCAAAGTAGATAAATGGGTACCGCTCCGGTGGGAAGATAAACAGTGTTTCCGTGCGCTGCTCTGGTTCACCAGAAGCGGTTTAGTCATGCTGGCCACATGACCTGGAAGCTGTACGCCAGCTCCCTAGGCCAATAAAGCGAGATGAGCGCCGCAACCCCAGAGTCAGCCATGACTGGACCTAACAGTCAGGGGTCCCTTTACCTTTAAACAAGCTATAGCTTAGGGCCCAACTCTCTTGGGGCCCCAAAAAAAATTTAAAGGAAAAAAACCTGCATGTACATTTCCAAAATATAAGATAAAAAACAAATAAAATAAAACCTACATACAACAACAACAGTGTTTTGTGTTGTATAGGCTCCTGTGATGTAAGTAATGGGTCCCGCCTGCTAGCCTGCTCCCTAAAATATCATTGCTTTGCTCATTCCTATACAGTGGTGCCTCGCAAGACGAAAAGAATCCGTTCTGTGATTCTCTTCGTCTAGTGGTTTTTTCGTCTTGCGAAGCAAGCCCATTAACGGATTAGCGGATTAGCGCCATTAGCAGCTTTTAGCGGCTTATCAGCTTATGGGATCAGCTGATAAGCGGCTTAGCGGCTTAGAAAAAGGGGGGGAAAGGGAAAAAAACCTGCAGGAACTCGCAAGACATTTTCGTCTTGCGAAGCAAGCCCATAGGAGATTCATTTTGCGAAGCACCTCCAAAACGGAAAACTCTTTCGTCTAGCGAGTTTTCCGTCTTGCGAGGCATTTGTCTTGCGGGGCACCACTGTATATAGAGTACCTATCCTATTTTGTTATGTGCAAATGACTTTAGATACCTATTGGGTCCATAAATTACCATATACAGTGGTGCCTCGCAAGACAAACGCCTTGCAAAACGAAAAACTCACAAGACGAAAGAGTTTTCCGTTTTTGAGTCGTTCCGCAAGACGAATTTCCCTATGGGCTTGTCTTCCAAAACAGGGTTTTAGCAGTGAGTCCATAAGTGACTGTGGAGGCAAATTCTGGATCCACATGTCCTTCCATAGCAGGGGCCTAGATTTCTGGGCAGGAGTTAATCACAGTGAGGGTTTGCCAAGCACCCCTTCCTCTTAGCACATTTCTCCCTTTCATCCTGAGTTCGAGTGTCTTCAAAGCTCATGACACCTTTGGTAAAGGCTGTTCTCCAGCTGGAGCGCTCGCAGGCCAGTGTTTCCCAGTTGCCGGTGTTTATACTACATTTCTTTGGATTTGCCTTGAGAGAGTCTTTAAACCTCTTTTGTAGACCACCAACATTCCGCTTTCCATTTTTAAGTTCAGAATAGAGTAGTTGCTTTAGAAGACGATAATTAGGCACCTGAACAACATGACCAATCAACGAAGTAGATGTTGAAGAACGATTGCTTCGACACTGGTGATCTTTGCTTCTTTCAGTCCACTGCCATTAGTTCGTCTGTCTTCCCAAGTGATGTGTAAAAATTTTCAGACACACCTTTGATGGAATCTTTCTTTTTTTTTTTAATTTTAAAAAGTTTTTATTATAATCCAACATTTAAAAACACATATACCTTGTTAACAAAAGCAAAACAAAAAAGAAATTACAAAAATCAGTATACAATCTTTTATATTACATAGCTTCCCACCACCACGACGTGACCTTTATCTCAACACTATATACCGCAGTATCTTTTGTTAATCCGGATGCTCTACCTCACGGTTTTTATATTATACCGACTGTTATTTTAACATTTCCTGATGTCTTCTCTATATACGAAAAAAATTTGTTCCAATCGTTAATAAATTTGGTATTTTTCTGTTGCCTAATCCTCTGAGTCATTATTGCCAAATCGATATATTCAGTTAGCTTATTTTGCCAGTCCCTGATCGTTGGAATGTTGGGTTTTTTCCAATTCTGCGCTAGGAGTATCCTAGCGGCAGCTGTCGCATACTGGAATAGAGTTTGGTCGTCTTTGTTGATCTCGTTCCCCACCATTCCCAGAAGGAACGCCTCGGGTATTTTTGGAAAGGTGTACTTTAGGATCTTTTTTAATTCATCATAAACCGCACCCCAGAACCTCTTTACCTCATCGCAGGACCACCACATATGGAGGAAATCTCCCTCTTTCTTTTTGCATTTCCAGCAGGTATTGTCTCCAGTTTTATACATTTTAGCTAATTTTGTTGGGGTGATGTACCAGCGGTACATCATCTTTTCCATATTTTCACGGAGACCAACACAAGCTGAAAATTTCATATCTTTATTCCATAGTTTTTTCCATTTTTCATAGTCTAAGGGGTGTCCTAAATCTATAGCCCACTTAATCATAACCTCTTTAATTTCCTCATCCTTGGTATCCCAATCTAGTAGTTGGTTGTACATTTTAGATAGGAGTTTGGACTTCCCTTCTATTATTTCCAATTGGAATTTGGACTTGTTCTTACACATACCGGCTTTTTTGTGTACGTTCCATAAAGAATTAATTTGGTGGAAATGCATCCACCCCGATAGTTTGTCTTTTAGTTCATCATAAGGTCTAATTTCCCATCCTTTCTCAGATCTTGTCAAAAGGTCGGCATATGTCCACCTTTTGCCTTCCATATTTAGTTTTTTGATTCCTAGAATGTCGACGGGTGACAGCCACAGTGGAGTTTCATTTTCTACCAAATTCTTACATCTATTCCACACCTCTAGCAATGCCCCTCTTATGATGTGATTAGAAAAACTTTTATGCACACTCCCCTTATCTTGCCACAGGTAAGCATGCCACCCAAACCTGGCATTGAAACCCTCTAAGTCCAACAGGTCGGTGTTGTCCAAGACTATCCATTCCTTGACCCAGCATAGACACGCGGCCTCATAATATAGTTGTAGATTCGGGACCGCAAACCCACCTCTATCTCTTTTATCAGTAAGCAACTTATATTTAATTCTGGCCCTTTTGCCCTGCCAGATGAACCTAGAGAGGGTCCTCTGCCAGTCCTTAAACATAGTCGTGCCCCTGATTACTGGGATGTTTTGAAATAAGAATACCATTTTTGGAAGAATGTTCATCTTAATGGCCGCCATTCTCCCCTCCCACGACAGGTGTAGTCTGCTCCAACTATCAAGGTCTCTTTTACATTCTTTCCAAATTCTGCTGTAGTTGTCCTGCACCAAATTTATATTTTTAGTTGAGACCCAAATACCCAAATATTTAACCTTTTTTGATATTTTTATCCCAGATTCCACCTCGATTTTATTCTTTGATTGTTCGTCTAGGTTCTTTACCAGCATTTTTGTTTTTGTTTTATTTAGTCTAAACCCCGATAACTCCCCAAATTCCTCCATTAAACCCATAACTGTATTTATTGTTTCTAGCGGTTCTTCTATTGATATTACTAGGTCGTCAGCGTATGCTTTGACTTTATATTCTTTTTTGCCTACCTTAATCCCTCTTATTTCTGATGTTCCTCTAATCTTATTCAATATGACTTCCAGGACCATAATAAATAACAAAGGTGATAATGGGCAACCCTGTCTTGTGCCCTTTGTAATCGTGAATGAGTCTGTTAAATTACTATTGATGATAAGTTTCGCCCTTTGGTTTGAATAGATCGCTCTGATGCCTTCTAGGAATGGCCCTCTTATTCCTACCCTTTCCATACATTTAATGAGAAATTGCCAGGATACATTATCGAAGGCCTTTTCGGCATCTATAAAGATTAAGGCGGCAGGAATATCAATTTTAAGGTCCAGATACTCGATTATATTGACCACATGTCTTACATTATCTTTTGTTTGTCTACCGGGCAGGAATCCGGCTTGATCTTTATGAATCGCTCTATTAAGATATTTCTTTAATCTATATGCCATTATTCCTGCGAAAATCTTATAATCTATGTTAAGCAGAGAAATTGGTCTATAGTTTTTTATATTAAGTGTATCTGAATCTGCTTTGGGTATTAATGTGATATACGCCTCTCCCCACGAGTCGGGTATTTCCCCTCCTAGGAGGATATTGTTAATTACGTCGCGGAGTACCGGAGTTAAATGTTCCTCTAAAGTTCTGTAATATTTTTGCGAAAGGCCATCTGGGCCGGGGGTCTTCCCGGGTTTCATTTTCTTAATTGCATCCCTGACCTCATCTATTGTTACCGGCTCGTTTAGGACTGTCTTTTCTTCGTCTGATAGCTGCGCCCCTTCGTTCCTCTCCAAATACCTTCCTATTTCAGCTGTATCCTCATCCTCTTTCTTCTTGTACAGGGTTTCGTAGTATTGAAGGAACTTTCCCTTGATCTCACTGGGGTCCTCTATTAATTGGTCTTCGAGTTTAATTTTGTTAATCACCTTTGTTTTTTTTTTCTTCCTCAATTGCCACGCTAGCAGCTTACCGGTTTTATTTGCTGATTCAAAGTACCTTTGTTTCATCAATTTTATTCCCCACTCTATTTCCTGATTCAGCAGTGATGAGTATTGGGTTTGTAATATTTTACAAATTTGTTTGAGGCTCTCATCACCGGGTTTTATTGTTAGTTTATCCTCTACTTCTTTTAATTGTCTGATTAGTTCTTCCTTCTTAGCCTCTCTCAAGATTTTTCTATATTTGTTCTGTTGAATCAGAAAACCTCTAAGGACTGCTTTGCTGGCATCCCAAACCACATTAATCTTAGTTCCTTTATCCAAGTTATGATCAAAGTATTCCTTCAAGATGTTCTTTGCCCTACCGATAATCTCGTCTTGTTCCATTAGGTAATCGTTCATTCTCCATCTGTATGTACCTGATGGGATACTCTTTATTTCCAAAAGGATTGAGCTGTGGTCCGATAATGTTCTGGGCTCTATTATACATCTCCCTGCTCTTAACAAGAGATCTCTGGAGACCCAGATCTGGTCTATTCTGCCCCAGCTCTGATGTACTCCGGAGAAATGTGTGAACTGTTTTCCTGTTGGGTTTTTGTGTCTCCAAACATCAATTAGGTCTAAATTTTCTTGAAGGTCCTCGAAGGTTTTGGGGAGTTTCCCCTGTTTCCCTTTCCTTCTCTTTTCACTTCTATCTATTTCGGGTTTAGGGACTCCATTCAAGTCACCTAATAAAATTAATTTATAGTTTTCTAATTCTAGTAATGTTTGTTCTAGTTTTTTGAAGAACTCAAATTTGTTTGTATTAGGGGCATAGACCGACACCACATTAAACCTTTCCCCTTGGTGGGTGATTTGGATCCCTAAAATTCTCCCCTCCTCATCTTTACATATTATTTTGGGTTCCAGCTTCTCTTTAGCATAGATGACCAACCCTCTCTTTTTATTCACCTCCGAGTTTATAAACTCCATTCCCAGCTTTTTATTAATCAGTATATGTTTGTGTTTTTTGGCCACATGAGTTTCTTGGCAGCAGATCACGTCACATTTTTTATTTTTCAAAACTTTCTCTACTTTATTTCTTTTTGATTTCTTATTTAGACCATTAACATTCCAAGTTAAAAAGGTTAAAGACATAGTTTGGGTAGAGCGTTACGTTTATAACTAATTTCAATTCCTAGTTTCTTCCTCTTCCTCTGTTTCCTCCTCTTCCGCTACGTCTTCCCCCTCTTCCTCCTTTCCCTCACCCTCCCCCTCCCCTCTTCTCAACCTCGCCCTCCCCCCTCCCTCCCCCCCCCCGGCGTCCCCTCTATCTGTTAATCCATCCTCCTTTCTACTAAGCTCCTTCTCATATCTTCTCAGGAACTTTTCTACTTCCAAGGAACTAGTCAGTTTAAATCTCTTATCTTTAAAAAAGAAAGCAATTCCCTCAGGGAATTCCCATCTAAATTGGATATTGTTCCTTCTTAAGACACCTAATATATGTCTATATCCTTCCCTCTTGCGTAATAATCTGACCGGGATCTCTTTCAGGAATCTTTCGAGGAGTTGGAGATGGCGTTTATAAGTGGTCCATGCTTTACAAGCATACAGTAAGGTTGGTAGTGCAATAGCTTTGTAAACAAGCATTTTGGTTTCCCTGCAAATGTCCCGGTCCTCAAACACTCTGCACTTCAGTTGGGAGAAAGCTGCACTCACAGAGCTCAGGCGATGCTGGATTTCAGTCGGCTCAGGTAGTGAAAGTGATGTAAGTTTGATATAAGTTGCTTATTTTAAAGTTATTGTGACTTTTATATTGGATCAGATTGTTACTATTAATGTTTGATGTTTTATTATGTTTTTTTTTGTCTTGGAAGCCGCTCAGAGTGGCTTAGGCAACCCAACCAGATGGGTGGGGTATAAATGAATTTATTATTATTATTAGGCAGAATGTGTATCTTTCATATTTCATGCCTCAGGCATCAAACTGTCTAAGTTCTACATCTCAGTCCTACTTCTCCTCGTTGTTTCCATATTTTCCACATCTCGATTTTGACACTTTATAATTCCCGTCCCTGAGTTCACAATTGTCAATCATGTCAAGCATCATATACTTTCATCCATCAAATACAGCTTTGGTAGTATACGTTTTTCCAACTGTCTTTTTATCAGCGCAGCTTCCTCTGACTCCGTTCCGATCTGGGATGTTGTCCAAGTCTGTTATCTGAAGTTTAATGCTGCAGCAACTCCCAATCATTAACATGCTTCAGGGATCCAGACTGCGGGGAGCCCCGAAAAATTAATAATTATAATTTGGACTATAATTTGGTCTTTTTATTTTAGTTTTTTATTTTAATTGGAGTATTATGATTGGATATATTAATTGGATATTTTTTATTGGAAAATCAATAAAAATGATTTTTTAAAAACCAAACTGTCTAAGTTCCAAGTCTGAACTTTTCCAGAATGAGTTGCACCTCTGCTGTTGATCTGAATAGCCAAAGTTTTCTCCTTTGGCAGCAATGGAACTCATTCAGTCAGGAAACCACTGGGTGTCCTTGTGTTTATTTTCAATCTGTTTCTGCTACTGTATAATAGTTGTCCTGTGGTTTGGAAGTTCCAGCTCAACTTGGCTCCCTTGGGAAGAATTGTTCCACTACTACACCATCCGCACAAACCAGACTGTTATTGAAGGGATTTGCCCACAAACCCTACAAGCACTGTTTTTGGTTGCGTGCAGCAGGAGGAGAGCGCAAAATATGGTTTGAAGCTCAACATAAAAAAAAAAAACGAAGATCATGGCCACTGGTCCCATCACCTCCTGGCAAATAGAAGGGGAAGAAATGGAGGGAGTGAGAGATTTTACTTTCTTGGGCTCCATGATCACTGCAGATGGTGACAGCAGCCACAAAATTAAAAGACGCCTGCTTCTTGGGAGAAAAGCAATGACTAACCTAGACAGCATCTTAAAAAGTAGAGACATCACCTTCCAACAAAGGTCCGTGTAGTAAAAGTTATGGTTTTCCCAGTAGTGATGTATGGAAGTGAGAGCTGGACCATAAAGAAGGCTGATCGCTGAAGAATTGATGCTTTTGAATTATGGTGCTGGAGGAGACTCTTGAGAGTCCCATGGACTACAAGAAGATCAAACCTATCCATTCTTAAGGAAATCAGCCCTGAGTGCTCACTGGAAGGACAGATCGTGAAGCTGAGGCTCCAATACTTTGGCCACCTCATGAGAAGAGAAGACTCCCTGGAAGAGACCCTGATGTTGGGAAAGATGGAGGGCACAAGGAGAAGGGGACGGCAGAGGACGAGATGGTTGGACAGTGTTCTCGAAGCTACCAGCATGAGTTTGACCAAACTGCAGGAGGCAGTGGAAGACAGGAGTGCCTGGCGTGCTCTGGTCCATGGGGTCACGAAGAGACGGACACGACTAAACAACAACAACAACAACATGCAGGAGGATAGGGCAACATATTACAACGGCGCATTTTACAAAATAAAAATATTCTGCTTCAATTTCTTCCTCGTTGCACATACTGCCAAAACATTCCTTTGACATTCCTGCAAAATGCACGAGTTTCTTCTCTGTCCACAAGCTGGCACTGTTTTGCATCCTGTTTGATTCTCTGTGCAGGAAGGAAAGTGGATAGCTGGATGCAGAATTCCAGTCCTTTCCTCAGCCTGACTCAACATCACCCCCAACAGGGCAGAATGAGACAGCTGTACCAGGCTGCAGATTTTGGGCAGCAAATTGTTAGTTACCGTATTTTTAGCTCTATAAGACGCACCAGACCACAAGACGCACCTAGTTTTTGGAGGCGGAAAACAAGAAAAAAAATATTCTGAATCCCAGAAGCCAGAACAGCAAGAGGGATCACTGCGCAGTGAAAGCAGCAATCCCTCTTGCTGTTCTGGCTTCTGGGATAGCTGCGCAGCCTGCATTCGCTTCATAAGACGCGCACACATTTCCCCTTACTTTTTAGGAGGGGAAAAGGGAGTCTTATAGAGCAAAAAATACGGTATTTAACCCAAGGGTCCCAACTCTACAATTGATTCTATGATTCTATGGACCACCTGAAAACTGAGTGTCTTGGTGGCTCGCTTAATGATTTTCCCACTTGTTGCAATTGTAATGCATACTAAATGCTGTGTGGGTTTTTTATTGCTTCTTTCATTTCTTATACAGCGGTGCCTCAGTTTAAGAACAGCCATGTTTATGAACTATTCAGTCTACAAGCTCCACAAAACCGGAAGTAGTGTCCTGGTTTGCGAACTCTACCTCGGTCTAAGAACGGAAGCCAAATGGTGGAAGGGCACCAGCGGCGGGAGGCCTCATTTGGGAAATACTGTATATTGTATTTCGTTGCATTACATTTTGAATTCCATTGAATTAAGTGAATTAAGTGTCCTGAGTCAGCCTTCTGAGCCCATCTGGGCGATCTCAGTCATATTATTCTATGCCTACAAAAATACCCAAAATCAGTTTTCAAATTCATTGGTAATTCTACCTACCAGGGAAGCAATATGGATACATGATTTCTTCCTCAATGCAGAAACACTGGTCTGCCAAATAGCTATTAGACCTTCCTCCTGGAAAGTTCACGTTAAAGTAAATCATGTGGATCAGAATTCTCCCATGTTGTAGAGATAACAACCATAAAATCATTACTCATGAAGTCCTGTTCTCTCCCCTGATCCATCTCTAAAGAAACAGAATGCTACAGAGCAAAAGGCATTTGGGTATCATTAGCAAATTCCAATTACCCTGCCAGGTAATATAAAAGTGTTGTCATTTTTGTTGTTAAACTATACTTTTCTATGCAGCTCACATGCATAAAATGCTAACATGCAATTAAAATAACAATACAGCGGTACTTTGGTTCTCGAACTTAATCCATTCTGGAAGTCCGTTCGACTCCCGAAACTGTTTGAAAACTAAGGTGTGGCTTCCAATTGGCTGCAGGAGCTTCCTGCACACAAGCGGAAGCTGTGTCAGACATTCGGCTTCTGAAAAACGATTGAAAACCGGAACACTCACTTCTGGGTTTTCGGCGTTTGGGACCTGATTTGTTCAACAACTAAATAGTTCGAGAACCAAGATACCCCGGTATCCTAAAATAAAAACTTGCAGCAAAGAAACTCCAGCAGAGAGAATAAGGTCAAAGTAAATAAATAAAAAATGTACAGCCACATGAAACAGTAAAAAGTAAAATGTTACTAACTGGGACCGTTTTTATGAAGTCTTGGTGCAGGAATGACCAGGCAAGCCTCTGCAGGGAGGCTATTCTACAGTGGTGCCATCACTGAGAAGGCCGTCTCTCTGGTACGTTTACCTTCCCACTGCAGTGGTACCTATTTATCTACTTGCACTGCCATGCTTTCAAGCTGCTAGGTGGGCAGGAGCTGGGACAGAGCAACAGGAGCTCACCCCGTTGCAGGGATTTGAACCGCTGACCTTCTGATTGGCAAGCCCAAGAGGCTCAGTGGTTTACACCACAGCTCCACCCACATTCTACTCTGGAGTAAGAATATGGGAGCCAGCTGTACATCATCTAGCCTAATGAGAGGACCCTTCCCCTCTGAACTGCATTCAATGGTAAAAAGAGGTGTGGGATATAGCTATTAATGATAAATTAACATGTGCCATTAAGGTAAGATGAGGAATATGCAGGAGAAATTATTTTGAGGAGATGTGGAAGGTGTTTGTAGAATTTGTACTGTTAAAACGGAAAGGGGTCAAACCATTGCAAGAGGGGCTGAAATTTTGGGAGGTTGGATAGTTACAATGGAATGGTCTCAGCAGTGGGGTGTACATTTTTATTCTTGTTTATTTATGATTATTACTTTGATAAAATAAACTAATTTTTAAAAAGAGTCAATTAAAATGTGTTTTGTTTTTTTAATTGAACTGCATTCAAGTCAGGCTCCTTGGAATGTAGGAAGACCAATACCAGAAACTTTATTGTCAGTTAACTTGTGTTTTGATTTGCACTTACGTACATAATCCTAGACCAGTTTTCTTAAAAATAATTATAATATTTATAATATAATTTTATTATTTGAAGCCTGCCCACCTGACTGGCTTACTCCAGCCACTCTGGATTGCTTCCAACATATACAAAACCATAATAGAACATTACACATTAAAAAGCTTCCCTATTTAGAAATTGTTGGTTTTTGGCCTTTTATATATATATAATTTACTGATGTGCTCTGTATTTCATATATTTGCATTTTTTGAAAGTTTGCTGTGAGCCAGTTTGGGAAAGTGACATATAAGCAAACTCAATCAATGGTATACAGCATGGGTAGGCAAACTAAGGCCCGGGGGCCAGATCCAGCCCAATCGCCTTCTAAATCCGGCCCACGGACGTTCCGGGAATCAGCGTGTTTTTACATGAGTAGAATGTGTGCTTTTATTTAAAATGCATCTCTGGGTTATTTGTGGGGCCTGCCTGGTGTATTTACATGAGTAGAATGTGTGCTTTTATTTAACATGCATCTCTGGGTTATTTGTGGGGCATAGGAATTCGTTCACACCCCCCCCAAAAAAAAATATAGTCCGGCCCCCACAAGGTCTGAGGGACAGTGGAAAAAGTTTGCTGACCCCTGGTATACAGTATAAGCCTAAGGTGATAAAAGGTGATCTGATCTACAAAGGCCACTTGGTCCTGTAACGACAGGACTGGATCAACAAGCACCCCAAACTGGGAATCAGATCCTTACACAGGATGCAACCTGCTCTAGAACAGGGAATAGGCAGAAGGTAGCTTGGAATTACTTCCAGAACTCAGTGCGGCTTGCGGTACATTGGCAAGGATTTCTACCCTCTTGTTAAACAGCAACAACACATATACACAAAATTAAGCTGCCAGAATGAAGAAAACGGGGGAAGGAAAAGGGGTGCTGCTTTAGTGCAATGGGTATCCTCTATCATCATACTGGTGAGGAACTGCCATCATTTTGTCTGACATCATTTGGTCTTACTACCAGCCTCTGGATTTGGCCATTTTGGGTAAAAAACATTCACCTTTCTCAAGCTGGAATTCAGCTGATGTAGCTTCATTAATGTGTGACCCCGAAATTCCGGACCCCACCCAATTGATGCCAAAGTTTGGTGCTAATTTTGTGCCACAAACCCGTTTTGTGCCACCCCCCCAATCAAGCAATTGACACATCAAATTGGGGTCACAGGTTAACGCCAACTGACTTCAAACATGTCACATGTGGGAAAGCTCCGGGACCCCCTTCTAAATCCAAAGAGTGCATTCTTTATTCTTTCGTTACAGCTGTCGCTTAAATTGGGTGCTTTTAAAAACTACTGTAGTGCCTTTTTCTAACACCCATGGCAACAGAAATATGCACCAGCGTCAAAAAGTCCAGAATTCTCGCCTCTTTCCCCCGGCCTTTGATACCTGGGACATGTGCTCTCAGGACACACACACACCTCAAAAAAATTTCCGCGACTGCAATTTGTTTCAGGGAAGATTCTGGAGCAGATCATTAAGCAAACAGTCTGTGAGCACCTAGAAAGGAATGCTGTGATCACCAATAGTCAGCATGGATTTCTGAAAAATAAGTCATGTCAGACTAACCTGATCTCGTTTTTTGACAGAATTACAAGCCTGGAAGATGAAGGGAACGCAGTGGATGTAGCCTACCTTGATTTCAGCAAGGCATTTGACAAGGTGCCCCATGATATTCTTGTAAAGAAGCTGGTAAAATGCGGTCTTGACTATGCTACCACTCAGTGGATTTGTAACTGGCTGACTGACTGAACCCAAAGGGTGCTCATCAATGGTTCCTCTTCATCCTGGAGAAGAGTGACTAGTGGGGTGCCACAGGGTTCTGTCTTGGGCCCGGTCTTATTCAACATCTTTATCAACGACTTGGATGATGGACTCAAGGGCATCCTGATCAAATTTGTAGATGACACCAAACTGGGAGGGGTGGCTAACACCCCAGAGGACAGGATCACACTTCAAAACGACCTTGACAGATTAGAGAACTGGGCCAAAACAAACAAGATGAATTTTAACAGGGAGAAATGTAAAGTATTGCACTTGGGCAAAAAAAATGAGAGGCACAAATACAAGATGGGTGACACCTGGCTTGAGAGCAGTACATGTGAAAAGGATCTAGGAGTCTTGGTTGACCACAAACTTGACATGAGCCAACAGTATGACGCGGCAGCTAAAAAAGCCAATGCAGTTCTGGGCTGCATCAATAGGAGTATAGCATCTAGATCAAGGGAAGTAATAGTGCCACTGTATTCTGCTCTGGTCAGACCTCACCTGGAGTACTGTGTCCAGTTCTGGGCACCACAGTTCAAGAAGGACACTGACAAACTGGAATGTGTCCAGAGGAGGGCAACCAAAATGGTCAAAGGCCTGGAAACGATGCCTTATGAGGAACGGCTAAGGGAGCTGGGCATGTTTAGCCTGGAGAAGAGGAGGTTAAGGGGTGATATGATAGCCATGTTCAAATATATAAAAGGATGTCACATAGAGGAGGGAGAAAGGTTGTTTTCTGCTGCTCCAGAGAAGCGGACACGGAGCAATGGATCCAAACTACAAGAAAGAAGATTCCACCTAAACATTAGGAAGAACTTCCTGACAGTAAGAGCTGTTCGACTGTGGAATTTGCTGCCAAGGAGTGTGGTGGAGTCTCCTACTTTGGAGGTCTTTAAGCAGAGGCTTGACAACCATATGTCAGGAGTGCTCTGATGGTGTTTCCTGCTTGGCAGGGGGTTGGACTCGATGGCCCTTGTGGTCTCTTCCAACTCTATGATTCTATGTTCTTAATACTGAATTTTAACTTGTAACCCGCTTTGGGACCCACTGATGAAGTTTAGCACGCTACACCTCACGGTCCACAGCGTGGACTGTGCGGAGGCCCAGACTAGGACAGCACTTTTGTCCTGGGGGCGGGGCGGGGGGGAGAACTTCCCCAGTTGCAGCTTCCCCCTTCTACCCTACCAACACAGTTTTCCCAAGGCAGCGAGAAATGGCTGGGATTCCCCCCTGGCTTTTACGCAGAGCCTTCTCCCTCCGGCCTCGGACGTGGCAGCACAACTGAGAGCCAACGGCTCGGCTGGCTTTCGTCGGGAGCAGCTCCGATTGAACCCGGGGAGCTCGCTTCCAAGTCGATGCGGCTTGGATCCCATCCGGCTTCCTTTTCCCTGGACGGAGCCGGGCTGCGCCGGGAGGAGCGACCAGAGCGGGGCTGGCCGGACCAGGCCAGGCTGGAAGAGGGCGGTGGGCGAGACCCACTTCGCTTCTGGCTCCGGGCCTGGAGGAGCGACGCCCAGGCGGGTCTCTGCCCCGAGGCAGCTGCTGCCGCTGCAGCCACCGCCCCCGAACACGCTCCGCCCCTCGACGGGACGCTCTCGCTCCGCCCCATCGGGTTGCCCGAGCATTTCGGGGGCGGGGGGACCCGGAGGAAAGCTTCGCCCAGCGCCTCCGGGGCCGGCGAGCGCGGGGTTGGCTCTCCCTCCGCCGCCCGTCCGCCCCGTCGTGCCGGACTTTGGCCCCGCTCCTTGGCCCCGCCTCGTGGGGAGAGGCGCCAGGGGTCCTTCCCAAGTGGCCCCGGCCCGAGGTTGCTGCGCTCTCGTGCGCTCTCGTGCGCCCTGAGCGCCACCGGGGCTGCTCTTTGTTCCCGGGCTGATGCCGAGGCGAGGAAACTTTGTTTGTTTGTTTGTTTGCGCTCCTTGCCAGGCGGCCCGCCCCTCCCCCCCTCCTTCGATCCCTGAGAAGATCCGGATTGCAGAGGACTTCCAGGAGCCGACCGGAGCCCCTGCCCCACCCTGCCGCTCCAGGTCCTGCTTTCTGCCCTCTCCAGCCGCTCTCACCAGGGACTAGAAGACTTGGCGTCTTCCTCCCCGGTGACTGAACCACAGTGCGGCTCTGCTCTCCTCCCCCAGGGACCCGAGGCTCCGGAGTGGGTTTGAACCGCATGGACTAACGAGCTGGATCCCGCCCGATCCCGCAGCGGCAGGTTGCTCTGCAAAGATCATGCAAAAAGATCCCGACGCGCTCCTTCACGTCCTGTCCCGGCAGCCGCTCAGCGCGGAGCCTCTGGCTTGGCCTCGCCACCAGGGCGACGTCCAGGTGACGGTGCGGAGGCCCAGATCCCGAGCTGGGGACTTCGCTGCTCCCAGGGCTGCGCTGAGGAAGACCTTGGTGGCTGTGGATGTCGTGTGCCTGCTCGTGGGTGAGTGGGGCGCGGAGGGGCTGGGACTTTACTGGCCAGGTAACCAGGAAAGTGGGAATTTGCCAATTAGCTTTCTCGAGATGAATCTAGGCAAAGGTTTCTCTTAATCCCCCTAATTAGTGATTTGCAATTGCTTAATTTTTTTGTTTGTGTTGGCGTCTTATGGCGTGTCGCTCATTTCACCTTCTGGTTATTTGCACATCTGGTAATGCAGCCTGGAGCTTGGTACAGTATTAAGATCACCAGGCAGCCAGTGCTCATTTCTCCAGCGTTTCATAGAATCATAGAGCTAGCAGGCACCCTGAGGGTCATTTAGTCCAACCCCCTCCAATGCAGGAATCTTTTGCCCAACATGGGGAGCTAACCTACAACCCTGAGATTAAGAGTCTGACTGATGCCAATTCTGCAAGCTGGAAGGGTCTATCTAAATCGGAACATGTGCAGCCCAACACTCTGCTCAAATATTATTGTAATTCATGGAGCACTTTGCTTTGATCCTTGGCAATCAATGCAAGGGACATTAAAGGTAAAGGGACCCCTGACCGTTAGGTCCAGTCGTGGACGACTCTGGGGTTGCAGCACTCATCTCGCTTTAAAGGCCGAGGGAGCCGGCGTACAGCTTCCAGGTCATGCGGCCAGCATGACTGAGCCGCTTCTGGCGAACCAGAGCAGCGCATGGAAACACCGTTTACCTTCCCGCTGGAGCGATACCTATTTATCTACTTGCACTTTGACGTGCTTTCTAACTGCTAGGTTGGCAGGAGCTGGGACCGAGGAACGGGAGCTCACCCCGTCGCGGGGATTCGAACCGCTGACCTTCTGATCGGCAAGCCCTAGGCTCTGCGGTTTAACCCACAGCGCCACCCGCAAGGGACATTAAGCCTCCATATATTCAGCCCAGCTAGTACAGGAATACCTTAATCTCTTTTCCACTGAGAATCAAATTTAAGACACTAACAGCAGCATAGTTCTTTCTTTACCCTTTTGACCAGTGCTTTGAGTTGTTGGGCCAGAGGCTGCTGTTGAGATCCCAGCTAAGGAGTAATAATAATAATAATAATAATAATATATTATTATACCCCACCCATCTGGCTGTGTTTCCTCCAGCCACTCAGGGACCATGCTGGATACCTGGAAGCCATGTGGAGGATTTGAGGAATTGTAGCAGTGGCATTTCTTGCCTGGCTCTTTAATTCCAGATGCCATTGCATGATTCCTGATGGGGAACTGCTATGATTAAAACATCCTGGCTGGCTGGCGCGCGCGCGCACACACACACACACACATCTTTGCATTGGAAGCTCTTCAGCTTTTATTCCTGACTTTTGGCCCTGTTCCTCCCTGGACGACTTTTAGCAACACATTGCAAAGATGTGCACATGGAAGAACCCAAGGCACCTGGTTTGTGATCAGAGGTGACCTTGCTTTGAGTCAAGGTGAGGAGGCTGCCTTCAGGGCAGAACTACGCATGAGAAGGAGCCCATACAGCTTTCCTGGTTAATGATAATACAGAGGAGGGGTCATCTTCAGAGGAGATCTGGTGGGTGGAAGGGCAGGGCTTCCTGCTTCCTCACACCCACTGGTTTTCCCAAACCGCCCCTCCCCTTCTTTCCCCAGTCAGGCATATTTCTGGTCACGGGTCATGGGGGAGAACTGGTGAGTGGAGAAGGGTTAATTACCCCTGAAATCTGTGCTTTTGTAAGGAATCACAGGGTTGTGATAACATCTAGTTTCTCCCTTAGATGTTGGATTTTCAGATGCCTGGCCCATGGGGCACAGTTGCTCTATTAAGCCCTGGTGTAATCAGTAATAATAATAATAATAAATGTATTACTTATACCCCACCTATCTGGATGGTCCTCCCCAGCTACTCAAGGCGGCTCTCAGCAGAATAAAACATCAAACATTAGAAGTTTCCCTAAACAGGGCTGCCTTCAGATGTCTTCTAAAAGTCAGATAGTTATTTATTTCCTTGACATCTGATGGGAGGGCCTTCCACAGGGCAGGTGCCACTACCGAGAAGGCCCTCTGTCTGGTTCCCTGTAACTTCACTTCTTGCAGTGAGGGAACCACCAGAAGGCCCTCGGCGCTAGATTTCAGTGTCTGGGCTGAATGATGGGGGTGGAGAGGCTCCTTCAGGTATAGTGGGCCAAGGCCATTTAGGGCTTTAAAGGTCAGCACCAACACTTTGAATTGTGCTCGGAAACGTACTGGGAGCCAATGTAGGTCTTTCAGGACCGGTGTTATATGGTCTTGGCGGCCGCTCCCAGTCACCAGTCTAGCTGCTGCGTTCTGGATTAATTGTAGTTTCTGGGTCACCTTCAAATGTAGCCCCATGTAGAGAACATTGCAGTAGTCCAAGCAGGAGATAACTAGAGCGTGCACCACTCTGGCGAGACAGTCTGCGGGCAGGTAATAAACCTATGGTCAGAGTTTAATGAAACGTCATGCTGGAGTCATTGCCCTAGTGCAGTGTTTCCCCACCTTTTTTGGGCAAAGGCACACTTGTTTGATGAAAAAAATCTCGAGGCACACCACCATTACAGCCCCGTGACGTCAGCGTGCAGCGTCACGCCAGGAGGGACGCACGAAAGTGTAAGTTTCAATTTTTTCCCCTCCCCCTTGCCGGGGAACCTCCAAGCTTTGGGGGTGGGGGGGGAGGAGGCAGCAAAGCGAGGCAGGAAGGAGAGCGCGGCTTGGCTGGGTGAGCTTTGGCAGGGGCAGGGAATGAGAGCCGCGAGGCGGGCGCTGCGGACGGAGGCGCTGCCCGCCGAGCTCGCAGGCAGCCAGGCAGGCAGATGGCGAGAGCCCCGCGCTGGGCGGCCTCTCCTCGCCGCCGCCGCCCCGCCTCTCGCCGCCCGACTCGCCCGCCTCCCTCCAGGCAACATCTCACGGCACACCAGGCAACATCTCGCGGCACACTAGTGTGCCGTGGAACAGTGGTTGGGAAACACTGCCCTAGTGCACCCAGCCATCCTATCTTACTTTTAGCTTGCTCTGCGTGGTTTAATGCAAATGTTGGTTTCCGATTCAGCTAAGTATGGAGAAAGGCAAAAAGCTTTGGGGGTTCAAAACTCAACCCCTAGAAACCTAATCCAGCAACTCTTCTGGCTTATGCCATTCCCCCAGGCACAGCCCATTTGTTCCCTAATCATTGCTCCAAAACCTCAGGGCTAGAAACTTACTTGGTTGCAGTTTAATTAAAACTGATTCTCCCAGGGAACTCAATTCTATCCCCCAATACCAGATTTGGGGTTTATACAACCCCTTAATTACCTGCTGGATGGTGTTGATGAATACATAAGGGAGTTGAGGGGAAACTTGGGAAGGCACCTTGATCAAGGGGCTGGGCTCAGAAGCAGGAAACGCAAGTTCAAATCCCTGCTCAGCCAGAGAACTCTTGCTCCCGTCTCTTTAAATCATTTTCTGGCCAGGTTCCCAACTGGAAGTAGCTTGGAAGTAGAGGAGGGAGGAGGTGTCAAGAGGGAAGCATTTGAGAATTGAGACTGATGGGAAGTGGAAGCCACTGGGGTAGGAAACCATAGCTCTAGCGCAGGGGTCAGCAAACTTTTTCAGCAGGGGGCTGGTCCACTGTCTCTCAGACCTTGTGGGGGGGCGGACTATATTTTGAAGGGGGAAAAGAATGAATTCCTATGCCCCACAAATAACCCAGAGATGCATTTCAAATAAAAGGACACAGTCTACTCATGTAAAAACACACTGATTCCCGGACAGTCTGCGGGCTGGATTTAGAAGGCGATTGGGCCCCCGGGCCTTAGGTTGCCTACCCATGCTCTAGCCCAGGGATCAGCAAACTTTGTCAGCAGGGGGCTGGTCCACTGTCCCTCAGACCTTGTGGGGGGGCAGACTATATTTTTTGGGGGGAGGAATGAACAAATTCCTATGCCCCACAAATAACCCAGAGATGCATTTTAAATTAAAGCACACATTATGCTCATGTAAAAACACCAGGCAGGC
This sequence comes from Podarcis bocagei, assembly GCF_964188305.1. Lineage (NCBI taxonomy): Eukaryota > Metazoa > Chordata > Lepidosauria > Squamata > Lacertidae > Podarcis > Podarcis bocagei. The sequence goes on along the minus strand of NC_138143.1, from coordinate 8,837,537 downwards.
CCCACATTTTAAATAAAAGGACACAGTCTACTCATGTAAAAACACGCTGATTCCCCGACTGTCTGCAGGCCGGATTTAGAAGGTGATTGGGCCGGATCCGGCCCCCGGGCCGTAGGTTGCCTACCCCTGCTCTAGCCGCTAGTAGGACAGGGGACAGGGTGGCTCCATTCATTCCCCACCTCTTCTACAGCAAGGGCAAGAGTCTTCCGCTGTAGAACAAACAAAGCTGAGGCAATGTGTCATGCAAGAACCAACGCCTGTCTTCTTTCATGCTTCCCTGGTTATTCTGGCCCGGATGTCACCAATATGCCACTCTGTGGGTGCCTGCAGAGGCCTTCCACATTGTCCATAGGTTGCCTTTCCCTTTCCTCTGATGAAATTAGGCCTTTCAGGGGCTATTGCAATAGGTTGGGTGCGAGGTGTTTGGTGTGGTGCCCATAACAGTTTCTGCAGTTTGCAAATGAGCCCATGGGCCCCAAAAGAGGGAAACGTGAGTCACCTGAAATATTTACTGGATATCTCTCCTTTTTTTATATAACAATTTATTGATTTAACAAAAAACAAGAACAATACAGTGGTACCTCTGGATGTGAACGGGATCCATTCCGGAGCCCCGTTCGCATCCAGAAGCGAACGCTATTTGCGTCTGCGCGGGTCACGATTTACTGCTTCTGCGTGTGCGTGTGACATCATTTTGACCATCTGCGCGTGTGCTAGTGGTGAAACCTGGAAGTAACGCGCTCCATTACTTCCGAGTCACTGCAGCGCACAACCCGAAAATACTTATCCTGAAGCTACTCCAACCCAAGGTATGACTATACAAAAACAAAGCAAAACAAAACAAATTGACTTCCCTCTAGTCCCTTCCTTGGTTCCATAATTTATCAATATACTGCATGTCCATTGTTCAGTTTGAAACCTTATTTAAATTACTTATTATCCATTCATAACAAAATTACAAGTAATTAAAAAACCCTGCTAATGTATTAACTGTGCGCAATGCTTCTGTATATATGCAACAAACACCTTCCACTCTTCCTTAAATTCATTGTCATCTCTTCCTCTTAGTTTCATTGTCAGTTCTGCCATTTGAGCATATTCCATTTATTTAACTTGCCAATCTTCTTTAGCTGGGACTCCTTCTTCTTTCCAGCGTTGTGCTAATAATGTCCGTGCAGCTGTAGTTGGATACATAAATAAATTCTTTTGTGATTTTGGTAGATCCACTCCTATAATACCTAATAGGAAAGCTTCTGGTTTTTTTAAACAAAGTTTATTTTAAACATCTTCTTTTCATTATAAATCATTTCCCAGTATTTCTTTACGATTTTACAGTCCCACCACATGTGGAAAAATGTCCCTTTACTGGATATCTCAAAAGGACATTCTCTCCAGCCCAGCATCCTGTTTTCCACAGTGACCAACCAGAGGCCTAAGAGAAGATCATGATCATATAATACATTTGATGGTTTTTTTGTTTTTTGTTGTTTGTTTTTGTGTTTAAAAACACATTGTTTTGAGGTAAAAACACCTGAAAAATCAGTTAGTCTGTTGCATTGTAAGCTGTAGCTGTAGCTGTAGCAGAGGGAAAGAGAGAGAAGGGAAGAAAGGAGAGGAACTGCTTGTACCATCGCTGCCATGGTAAGGTTATCAGTTTCCATAAAGTTCAAGGAAGCCTGTGTTTCAGTGGGCTTCTGTCTATAAAGGCAAGCATTTACCGGATTTTTTTGCTCTATAAGACTCACTTTTTCCCTCCTAAAAAGTAAGGGGAAATGTGTGTGCGTCTTATGGAGCGAATGCAGACTGCGCAGCTATCCCAGAAGCCAGAACAGAAGAGGGATTGCTGCTTTCCCTGCGCAGCGATCCGTCTTGCTGTTCTGGCTTCTGAGATTCAGAATATTTTTTTTCTTGTTTTCCTCCTCCAAAAACTAGGTGCGTCTTGTGGTCTGGTGCGTCTTATAGAGCGAAAAATACGGTATATAGTTCTTTAAGGTGTTCAAATGGCTTAACGGCAACTAGATTTTTTTAAAAAAAATCTTTTAACAAACCTGTAAGTTAGATCAACTGTGTTATACCCAATTTGCAGATACAGCAACTGAGGCTGAGAAAGTAGATTGCCTAAGGGCATCCTATTAGTTCATGGCGGAGGAAGTAAGATCCTTAATTGCTGGCTGTAGATGTTTAAGGGCAGAGGGTTCACCTCATTCTAGTGCCATAATAATAGTACAAGTGTTGTTAACCAGGGTTTGAAATTAGCAGGCGCATTTTGCGCCTAACGATTCTCCATTTGCATGCACCTCAAAAAGTCTGGGTGCCATTTTTTGTGCCTGGCTGACACTCAAGGATTACTGAAATGAATGTGCTTTGAAGCCTCAAAGTACATTCTAAGGATAAGCAATATGTTAAGGAGTTTAACAATAAAGGGTAGAGTGTTTTGAAAACTCAAGTATGGTACCAATATTTTTATTGTAAACACCAAATTAAACATGTATTAACCATTTATGTTAAAAAAGTGATATTCACAATGTGTCACTTATGTGAATTATGTATTAGTTCATGCTTATCAAAATAATAAATAAAATGTGTTGCTGATACCCCCCTCTCCAAATGGTGACTAGATATTCTGTTTTGGCACCCACAACCCAGGTCCCAGGAGCCATTTGGCTCCTAGCTTTTCTATCCCAGTTTCTAACACTGTTGTTAACGTTTAAATGTGGCCATATCCCTGTGAAAGAAGCTGAGTAGATTGGCTGTGCTCTGTTTGCATAGAAACCAATAGATCCTTTCTCCCTCACTTAGCTATTGCCAAGGCAATATGTACTCAGTGCTTAAAAAAAAAAAGTCAAAGTTCCGTACCAGAAATGTCTGGATTCTGTAACCTGGGAATATACAAATTAAGCAAAATGTGCCTTGGGTTTCAAACATAATCTGTTCCGGAAGGCCGTTTGACTTCCAAAACATTCGAAAACTGAGAGGAAGCCTCAATTCGATAGGTAAACTCAAAACGGAAGCTGTGTAGTACGTTCAGCTTCCAAAAATCGTTCAAAAACCAAAGCAATTATTTCCAGGTTTTCGGCATTCAGCTTCCAAAGTGTTCGTCAACGGAGCCGTTCGAGAACCAAGGTTCCACTGTATATTTTTTTCCTTGGTTTTAATGTATCGATGTGGTTTTGGTTTTGTTTCTTTGGTTGCAAGTCACTTTGAGTTGCCTTGGGCAAGAAGAAGCAACTGACAAATGTAATAAATAATAAGTTGGCAAATTTTGCATGGTTTGTAATCATCTAGTAGGCAAAAGGGACACACAAGAGGTGTTCTCAGACCCCTGGAAAGCCCAATGGAAACTCACTTGGTGTCTGAAATTCCTCTGAACATTTAAGTGCCGGGTGGGGAGAATATGAAGAGGAGTTACTTAGGACTCCCATTTTTTGCCCCATCACCTAATTCTCCGCTTATGTGCAACATGACGGAATTTCACAGTGCCCAGCCCTTGGCACTGCGAGCCTCTAAAGGGCTAGAAATGCCAGGAGCAAAACTATCCTATTAGAGGGGGAGGAGTTGTCCCTTGACACTGATCCTTGGATGCCAGTCCTGTGAGCTGCTGCCTCTATACAGCTGGGCCATCAGGGAAGGACTTAGCAGAATGAACTCGCTATGTTTTGAACCAAGGGAAGTACCGTATTTTTCGCCCTATAAGATGCACCAGACCATAAGACACACCTAGTTTTTGGAGGAGGTAAACAAGGGGGAAAAATATTCTGAATCCCAGAAGCCAGAACAGCAAGAGGGATCTGGCTTCTGGGATAGCCTCTTGCTGTTCTGGCTTCTGGGATAGCCACGCGAAGCCTCTTCCGGGCAGGCTAAGCCAGGATGAAGGCTTCCCCTGCCCGGAAGAGGCTTCGCGCGGCTATCCCATAAGCCAGGACAGCAAGCAGGATCGCGGCGCAGCGATCCCTCTTGCTGTCTTGGGTTATGGGATAGCTGCGCGAAGCCTCTCCTGGGCAGTGGCGTAGCGTGGGGGGTGCAGGGGGGGGCCGGCCGCACCGGGCGCAACATCTGGGGGGTAGGGGGCGCAAATCCACGGGTTAGGGGGCGCATATCCACGGGTTAGGGGGCACAAATTACTTGCCTTGCCCCGGGTGCTGACAACCCACGCTACGCCACTGCTCCTGGGCAGTGGGATGAAGGCTCCCCCAAGAGCCGTGCTCCCTTTAAAGAGCGTGCGGAGCATGTGTGCGGCTCTTGGGGGCTTTTCCCTGAGGAGGGAGTAGGGCACACTCACTCCATGTGGCTCTTTAAAGGGAGCAATGAGCAGAGCCTCCTGCCTGCATTTGCTCCATAAGACGCACACACATTTTCCCTGATTTTTTAGGAGGGGGAAAGTGCGTCTTATAGAGTGAAAAATACGGTGATACACAAGCCCTTCCCATCTGAGGAAGGAGCCCTGCAAGGCCACTTGAAGTAAGCTGTGACCATGCACAGTCCTGCTGACAGGAGCTTCCAACCAGAACTGCAAACCCAGATTTCAGCAGTGGTATGATGGCCTGGGACTCGGGCTCAGACTCGGAACCAAAGGAGTCTCAGTCTGCACCAGATCCTTTGCCTCAGGCATCATCTGAACCGAGTCAGGGGCCTGAGCCTGCCCTGGCTCCAGATGCGGGGATTACCTCGTTGCCTTCAGCTGGGCCATCACTTACAGCTGCTCCACTACCGGTTGGGTCAGGGGAGGCTGAGGCGGCCCCTGGGTCTAGTAACCCACCAACGTCTCCCAAGCTGCAGAGACTAAGGTCTGAGAGAAGGAGAGACCTGAGTACTCGCAGGAGGAGTGCTCGCCTTCGGGCGAAACAGGGAGGTGAGTCGCCGGGGGATCAGGACCGGCCGTTACACCGACAAAGATAAAAGGCTGTCGGACCTCGCCCCAGGTTGCGGGAGCAATATTGCTGTATGCTAGATCCTGCCTGAGATCCTGTACCTGTCCTTGCCTGGTTTCCTGCCTTGTATCCTGCCTTGACCCTGTCAGACTGACCTTCGGATTCTGGACCCAACATGGATCACGGTTCTCAGGTTACCCCCAGGCCCATCACAAGTGGTCAGCTGCAACCGAGAGTTCCCAGTGAGATTTGTAGGGATCCACTGGAGATCTCTGATTGGGAGCTACCAAGTGAAGCCACTTGGTATTTGACACCAGCTTTAAAAGGTGCCACCTACAGTCCCTGTTGCCAAGGAACAATCAAGAGCTCGTTTACGCTTTCCCAGCCAGCCACATCTTTTATATGCCTATTGTCTTTGTCCACGGAGTTTTCTTTCCTTTTTTTATAAAATATTTATTATTAAAGTTTCAGAAAAAGGAGTTACATAAAAGCAAGAAATACAAAAGTACAAGACAAAAATAAAAATACAAGAAAAATAGGGAATAAAAAAGAAAATAAATACACTTACAGAAAAAAATAAAAAAATAAAAAAATCAACCTTTCCATATCTTACATTCATATCCTTGTTTCCCTGACCTCCTCGTACCTCCCTTTTTTGTGATCCAATTCAATTAATTAATTCAGCAATTTCTTTCCCTCTTTATTATCCTGATCTTTGATCTTAATATATTATAACATTAAATTTTTACCTATTTAGAAATCAAATTTTTCCATATTCTTTTATATCATTACAGCTAGAAACCGCTTAACTTCAATCAAACATCATTCTAACATTCATTAATTGTCCATGGAGTTTTCTTGGCAGGGATGCTGGAGTGGCTTGCCGGTTCCTGCTCCAGGTGGATCACGTTTAGTCAAAACTCTCCACTATGACCTGTCCATCTTGGGTGGCCCTGCACGACATAGCTCATAGCTTCTCTGAGTTATTCAAGCCCCTTCGCCACGACAAGGCAGTGCTTTTTCTTGGGTTCCATGATGGTGACAGCAGTCATGAAATTAAAAGACGCCTGCTCCTTGGGAGAAAAGCAACGACAAACCTAAACAGCATCTTGAAAAGCAGAGACATCACCTTGCCAACAAAGGTCCATATAGTTAAAGCTATGGTTTCCCAGTAGTGATGTATGGAAGTGAGAGCTGGACCATAAAGAAGGCTGATCGCCAAAGAATTGATGCTTTTGAATTTATGGTGCTGGAGGGAACTCTTGAGAGTCCCATGGACTGCAAGAAGATCAAACCTATCAATTCTTAAGGAAATCAGCCCTGAGTGCTCACTGGAAGGACAGATCCTGAAGCTGAGGCTCCGATACTCTGGGCACCTCATGAGAAGAGAAGACTCCCTGGAAAAGACCCTGATGTTGGGAAAGATGGAGGGCACAAGGAGAAGGGGATGACAGAGGACGAGATGGTTGGACAGTGTTTTTGAAGCTACCAACATGAGTTTGACCAAACTGCGGGAGGCAGTGGAAGACAGGAGTGCCTGGCGTGCTCTGGTCCATGGGGTCACAAAGAGTCGGACATGACTAAACGGCAGCCACATCTTTACCTGTCCCATAAGATCTGTGTGACAGGCTGATAGGGTGTGGTTTGGGGGGAAACAGCCTTGCAGACCAAATTAGGGTCCCTGACAGGCCTGATCCAGGGGTCAGATATCAGTTTCCTTGAGAGTTAAAGGCATGGTAATTAATTTTGGACCTGGTGAGTTACTGGTGCCATCCTTCTTCTCAGTTTCTTCGCATATCTGTTGTGTGTAGGCAGGTATGTGGGGAAACTGTTTTGAAATACAGTTTGGGGTTTATGCCTAAAGTTGTCTTATCTGCTTTTGTGATGGTAGCCTGTCGTTCCCACAGGATTCCTGATTCAAATCCCTGCACACATTTTTGGGGAGAGGCTCATAGCTCACAGGTAGAGTGTGTGCCTTGCACAGAGGCCTATAGTTCATATCCTTTGCATCGCCAGTTAAAAGGATCTTGAAAAGCAAGGCTGGGGTAGAAGATTGCCTGGAGAGCTGTTGCTTGCCAGAGCAGGCAGTACCAAGCCAGCTGGACCAAATCAGTGGTTTGGTATAGTTCATTGTTTATTTATTGAAAGTACAGTGGAGCCTCTACTTACAACCATAATCCGTTCCGGAGGTCCGGTTATAACTAGAAATGTACATAAGTAGAGGCGCACTTTTCCATAGAAAGTAATGAAAAAGTGAATTGATCCGTTCTAGACGATGAAAAACACCCCTAAAATAGCATTTTAACTTGGATTTTACTGTCTAACGAGACCATAGATCCATAAAATGAAGGCAATAAGCAATATACTGTACTATCAAATAAATAAGACAGTACTGTAGATGGAAAAAATTAACTTTTTTTTCCTTATGTGCGCTGAGGGTGCGTGGGCTTACCTGGCTACAAGCTGGGGGTGGGGCAAGGGTCAGTAAAGAGCTGATTCACTTTGGCCAGGGTCACCTTTTTTTCTTGCCAGGCCAGGTTCTTCTCTGGACTTCCTCAGGTTAGTTCCTTGGTGGGGTTTGGGGCTGCAGTGCGCCCTGCTGTGCCTCTTGCAAGCAGCACCTCTTCCACAGCTTTGGAGGTGGGATGGGGCCCCTCTCCCTGGCAGCAGGAGCCTCAGCGTTGCCCCGCAGCCAGCCAGGCGAGCTCCGGGCTGCTGGTAAGGCCTCTGTTCATATTGAGAGGAAAGTTCATAAGTTGAAGCACCTACTGAAGGTCGTAACTGGAATCGTACATAAGTAGAGCCCTACGTAAGTCGAGATTCCACTGTATGTATAGTCCACCTTTCAGGGCAATGCCCAAGCAAGTGACATACTCTAGAGAGAAGATAAACTTGTTACGTCAAAATAGTATACAGCACTAAGAGGCAGCTCTTTGGTACTGTAGGCCTCAATGGAGCTATAGGATTTTGTTGTAGAAAAAAGAGCAGTTGGGGAGAGAAATAACTCAGAATCACATAGCCTACAGCTCCTGCTCATCTTGATGAGACTTTTTCAGAACTTCTTAGCAGGTTGTACAGGTGGAAGCAGTGTTAGAAACTCAGGTATTTAAGCTAGGCGCCAAATGACTCCTTACACCAAGGCTACAGTTGCCAAAATGGAAAGTCTAGTTGCCTTTTGGGTAAGGTTACCAGATTTTTTTCAATGAATCCGGGGACACTTTTCAACATCAATAGATTTTGTATGGGGACTAATTTGTAAATCTGGGGACTGTCCCTGGGAAACAGGGATGTCTGGTAACGTTACTTTTGGAGCAAGACGTCTCCAAAGTCTTATTTTTCAAAGGACTGACTGACTGTGATTGATTATCTGGCTAGTTCAGATGACAACCTTGAGCTCAGTTAAGAGCTTTGAGAACTGAAAGAAGAAAACTCTATCCAGGGACAGTCCACGTATATATTGGGCTATTCCTATCTCTTTTTCTTAATGGTGACACAGACCATTCATAACATAGGAATATTCTTCACAACTGTGAGCAGGGCACTGGGGTGGGGTAAGTGAAGACAAGCAGCAATAATTAACTATAACATTGTTCACTGCTCCTGCCCGGGCTGCACAGAAAAAGCATAGTTCCTGAAATTCATTCTGATTGTGCAGATAAAATATACGTAACTGATAAAATTCTACAGGATGTAGTATTAGTGTGTGAAAGCAGCCAAAATCCAATGACCTCCAGGTATGCACCTCCAGATGGGGGAGATGTCAGGCACAACCCTGATGCCCAGGCATCTTCACTGGGTCACAAGTGGTTGATAGCCAGGTGAAAATGCACCTAGCGCCTGACTAATTTCTAACATTGGGTGGAAGGCGTGACTTGTAGCTTGTCTGTGGCAGGAAGAAGGGCTGTCTCTCTGCCCTGTGGAAACTTTGGAGTTTAGAGAGTTTCCCATCCTTACCTTTGTTGGTGATGCACTGTGGGGTGGGCAGCCGTAGTATGGACCCTGCAGGATAGGAATCCATATTGGAATACATTGGTACCTTGGGTTAAGAACTTACCGTATTTTTCGCTCTATAGGACGTACCTGACTATAGGACGCACCTTGTTTTAGAGGGGGAGAACAAGAAAAAAAATTATCCCCCTCTCTGCGCAGCGCCCCTTCAGCGAAGCGGCAGGGGAAACGGAGCCCCTTCCATTTCTCCTCCCGCTTAGCTGAAGGGGCACTGCACCTTAGCTGAAGGGGCACCTACCCTTCAGCGAAAGGAACCCAAAGCCTGGAGAGCGAGAGGGGGTCGGTGTGCACCGACCCCTCTCGCTCTCCAGGCTTCAGTGAAGGCAACCCGAAGCCTCCGGAGAGCGGCGGGAGCGCTCCCACTGCGCTTCGGAGGCTTCGCGTTGCTATCGCTGAAGCCAGGGAGCCTGCATTCGCTCCATAAGACGCACGCACATTTCCCCTTAATTTTTGGAGGGGAAAATGTGCGTCTTATAGAGCGAAAAATACGGTAATTTGTTCTAGAGGTCCGTTCTTAACCTGAAACTCTTATTAACCTTAGGTACCACTTTAGCTAATGGGGCCCACCACACTGCCGCCATGCGATTTCTGTTCTCATCCTGAAGCAAATTTCTTAACCCGAGGTACTATTTCTGGGTTAGTGGAGTCTGTAACCTGAAGCATATGTAACCTGAAGCGTCTGTAACCCGAGGTACCACTGTACAGCACTGGGACATGTGCTCCGCAAACCTAGACAGAGAACCCGGGGAGCAGGTTTGCCTTAAGGTTGCAGAGGAAGGGCAATCTGAAGGCAGGACTTGATTGCAGGAAAATGTTTCAGGGTTGGGTCCGATTGATTTGCAGTCTGGCAAGAACAAGGGCTTAGGGAAGCAGCTGGCTGGCAGGCAGGCAACCTGGTAGCATTGGCATTAGGGAGATCGGGTGGCCATGGAACTGGCTGGTGCAGAGGCAGCCAGGAAGAGGTAGAGTGATAAATCTCAGCCCAGGGGGGAAATGTGGTCCTTCAGGGTTCTCCACCTGGTCCTCAGGATTCTATCTAGGCCACGCACACTTGCCAGGCCACACCCCTCACCAACCCACCTCAAGTGTCAGGAATGTGTCTTTTAGCTGAGGTGTTGCCCTGCTTACTTGCCTGGATGGAGAGGTGAGGCTTAAAGGGTAAAGGTAAAGGGACTCCTGACCATTAGGTCTAGTCATGACCGACTCTGGGGTTGCGGTGCTCATCTCGCTTTATTGGCCAAGGGAGCCGGCGTACAGCTTCTGGGTGATGTGGCCAGCATGACTAAGTCGCTTCTGGCGAACCAGAGCAGCGCACGGAAACGCCGTTTACCTTCCCACCAGAGCGGTACCTATTTATCTACTTGCACTCTATGCTTTTGAACTGCTAGGTTGGCAGGAGTAGGGACCGAACAACAGGAACTCACCTTGTCACGGGGATTCGAACCTTCTGATCGGCTAGTCCTAGGCTCTGTGGTTTAACCCACAGCACCACTCGCGTCTCTTTTGAGGCTTACAATAATACAAATCTTTATTACGGTCATAGACCAGCATTTAAAATCTAAAAAGCACTTTAGAAAGCTAAAAAGTATTAAAACACAAGGTGAATATAAAAGTCTGTAAGAATTTAAAAGAAGCTAAAAGAATCCAAAAGAACGCTCAGGAACATTGGGCAGGTGTGGAAGAGCGCAAAAGGCTGATATATAAAGGCTTTAACTATCATTTACAGAGCACTCTGATATGTTCATCAAAACTGATTTGTGGCACAGGGCATCCTACTAATCTTGAGCGCTGCTGTGCGGAACAGAGCAACCCTGTACGTTGCAGCAGGATCAGTACCCAAGAACAGCAGGGAGGTGTAAAATTGTCCCGTACTTATGAAGTAATGGGGAAATAAGGCTAGTACGAATTGGGGAGCAGGCCTTGACATTTTGAGGGTTGAAATGTGTGATACTGTGGAAAAGTAATTTATTGATTACATGAAATTTATATACTGTTCGATTGTTTGAAAACAAACAAAACGAATCCTCAAAGCAGTATACAAAACAAGAAAATCCAGGGAAAAATTACAGCAATGCTTTTTTAAAAAAATACAAAAAGTTAAAGTGGTAAAAGAGTTTAAAATCCACACCAGCATTTCTAAGCATCTGTGCAGGCTTGCCAAAACAGGAATGTTTTTAGCATGTGCCGGAAATGAACAGAGCGAAGGCGCCTGCGTGATGTGAACCAGGCAGGGAGTTCCAGAGTATGGATCGCGCTTTCACATTGCTGTTAATCTTGTCCTCATTTGCCCCCCTCCCCCAGTTGAGGAAGAGAGTACAGTGGTACTGTTGTGTATTGAGTCAAAGGATTTTATATCTGTATTATTATTGTCTGTATTTGCATTAGGGTAAAGTAACTGCCTTTTGGTTTCAGAGGGTACAGCTACTATTGGTTCATTTAAGCTGCTGTATTTGGATCCTCTGTCTTATTGGTTTCCTCCAAAAGGCAGGACTGTGATTGCCTGATATTGTTCCCTCCAAAATGTATCCTTCCTAATTAGTCCCCTGTCCCTATAAATGTAGCTTTCCCCTCCTCAGTCTTCAGTCTTGTTGCTTTAATAAAGAAGTGTTACTAGAGAACTGTCTCCAGCATAGTATGTCAAGAGAGCTGAAATCACAAACCCCACGTCACAACAGGTACCTTGGTTCCTGAACTCAATCTGCTCTGGAAGTCCGTTCGGCTTCCAAAACGTTTGCAAACCAAGGGGCAGCTTCTGATTGGCCCCGGAAACAACGCTGAACGCCAAAACGGACGTTCGGCTTCCAAAAATCATTTGCAAACCAGAACACTTCTGGGGTTGCGGTGTTTGGGAGCCTATTTTCGGCAGCCAAGGTACCACTGTAGAGGGCTAGCCAAGCGAGGCTGGCATCTGGTTCTTCCTCCTTGTTCAGAGTGTGGACCACTGGGGAATAAAGCCATGGTGGAGCAGGAATTTTGGTTGGTGGGAAGTAGACTGTGGGACAAACAAAGCTTCCATCAAGTGTCTCTCCCCAGTGGGTCACAGAGTAAGAGGCTCCTGGTTTTTTTAGCCCTGGTGGTCCAGCTTGCCTGCTTTGCCCCCTGTCTGGCAGTGTTCCCAACCCCTGTGGGTGTCCCCTCGCTTCCTTCCAGGGCCAGCCCTGTTTTTCTATCCCTCCCCCCCCCCTTGCACTGAGGAAGCACCACAGGTTGAGTCTTGCTCGCCTGGGTGTTGCTGTGGGAGGGGGCCAGGCAGGCTGCCACTTGTTCCCAACAGATCAGGAGCAACACCCAGCAGAAGAATGCCAGAGGAATGTCGCTGAGGGCACAGAGCAGGTCCCTTTGGCACGAAGCAGCTCCATCCAGGAGACTGAGCCGTAACAGGCAGCTGCATGGCAAGGATGGGAACTCTAGCGTGGAGGTTGGCAGTCACGCAGAGCAACAGCGAAAGAAGTCAAAGGATGGCAGTTCCAGATCCGCAGCTCGTGGTGCCAACTGGGTGCTTCGTGCCTCGTGGTCCCTGGCACCCAGTCACTGGGCCTCTCCCTCTCTGGACCGCAACACCTGAGCCCTTTGCTCTGGGCAGCTGACCAAGCAAGGCAGTGTGAATGTCTCAGTGCAGCCAAGAGCCCTGTATATTAATAGCCCTCTCCAAGTGCCAGGGAATCTCTGCATGCATTGAGAGGGCCGAGGCACCATATAAGGTGAGATGAGTAGTGATTATTCCAAGCAAGAGGGCTATTGTGGGAAGCTGGAAAGTTTATTGTGAGATGACGAGCAGGGCCTTTTTAATTTTTATAAGGGGGGGGGAGTGATATTTGTAAAAGTTAATCATAATAAATAAATGGAAGACGAGTACAGCCTACAGTCGTACCTTGGAAGTTGAACGGAAGCCGTTCCGGAAGTTCGTTCGACTTCCAAAACGTTCAGAAACCAAAGCGCGGCTTCCGATTGGCTGCAGGAAGTTCCTGCAGCCAATCTGAAGCCGTGTCGGATGTTCGAATTCTGGGGTTACGGCGTTTGGGAGCCAAAATGTCTGAGTACCAAGGCGTTTGGGAGCCAAGGTACGACTGTACATGTATTCTTGCTTCTTGTGCCGAGGTACGTTTTTTCAGATTTCTCGTCTGTACAGTTCTAAGCAACATCTGGAGAGCCACAGGTTCTAAAAGAAAGTGTGGTGATCTTTAGTCTGTCCACAGATCTCCCAGCTGCAAGCTGATAAGCAAACGGATGTGGTTCTCTTGTCCCTCCAGGGCTGACCTGCCCACCAGGCAAGGTGAGGCAGTTGCATCAGGCTGGCAGGCACTCAATACCTGGAAGAGGTGGCAGATCTGCCTCCTGAGCTTATTGGCCACCTCCTCCTCATGCCCACTGGTGCCATTCTTCTCCTGCATCTTCCACTGTGCCCACCCCCGTGTGTGCCCACCGTTGCCGCTGGGTGGCAGTGGGCAGGTGCGCAAGGTGGGTGCAGAGGTATGGTATGCAGCAGAGGAGATGAGGGCATTTTCTGTTTGGCCACTAGCAGCCAAATGGCCATTGCTGAACCTGCCATAAATATACCGTAATTTTCGCTCCATAAGACACACCTGACTATAAGACGCACCTAGTTTTTAGAGGGGGAACGCAAGAAAAAAAATTTTTTTTGAGGGAGCGCTGAGCAAAGCCTGTATGCATCCCAGGCTCTGCCCGGCGCTCCCTTTTAAAACATTTTTTTTCTTGCATTCCCCCTCTAAAAGCCAGTCAGTCCCTTCTCCCTCCTCGGGGAAAAGTCCCCAAGAGCCACGCGGAGTGTGTGTGCGGCTCTCGGGGGCTTTTCCCGCCTGCCTCCTGCCTGCATTCGCTCCATAAGGCGCACACACATTTCCCCTTACTTTTTAGGAGGGAAAAGGTGTGTCTTATGGAGCGAAAAATACGGTAATTCCATCTGGGTTGAGAGCTCATTCACTCCATGGCTTTCTCTGAAGGGACGTGCTCTGGTAAGCAGGCCACTCCAAGGAGGCAAGGCCCATGTTTCTCTGGTGTCTCTGGCTGGAACAGACACTGATCCACCCCAGATCTGTGGCTCAGGTCCTTCATCTCTTTGTGTTGGTTGCTTTGCCCTAAATTTAGCCCTCTTCCTTCTCCCCTCTGCAAACCTTCACGTCCATCTCGCTGCCCCTGAGAAGGGCAGAATGGCAGGAGTCCAACGGATTCCGCTGGAAAACCAGAGGCTTCTCAAAGAGCTCTTTGCATGTGCCGAGCTCAGCGGATGCCAAAAGGCTTGGCTGTTTGACAGAGAACCCTGATTGTCTTGGCCTATGGCGGTCTTCGCCTTGGCGTCTCCTGCGGCACAGCTGTCTGTGCAACTTGACCCTTGCTGGACCACTCACACCCTACAGGGACCTTCTTGCTTTTTAAAAACCTTTCGTTTGTCTCCTCCTCTTCCAGGGAGGCTAAAGTAGAGAGAGCAACTTCGAGGGAGGCTAAAGTAGAGAGAGCAACTTGCTCAAGGCCCGGCCGCTCAACTTCTTGGTCACACATGGGAATTTGGCTGAGGTTTCCCACTCCCATACTCTAGTGCAAAGGTTTTCAAGTCCATAGCTCCCTTGACCAACTCCATTCTTTCTGCAGCACCCCTGTGGGACTCAGGAGCCCAGTTCTGTCACCCCTTCCCTACAGAACTAGCAGCCTCTCACCCTTTTTCAAACACCCTCCCTCAAAGCGGCTAACATTCTCCTTTCCCTTCCTCCCCCACAACAAACACTCTGTGAGGTGAGTGGGGCTGAGAGACTTCAGAGAAGTGTGACTGGCCCAAGGTCACCCAGCAGCTGCATGTGGAGGAGCAGGGAAGCGAACCTGGTTCACCAGATTACGAGTCCACTTCTCTTAACCACTACACCACACTGGCTCCCACCACACTGCAGAGTTTGCATCAATAAACAGCTGCTGCAACAAACAGCCACGCCAGCCTTTGGGAGGCAGAGATGCAAGAGGGCATCAAAGGAGGGAGGGAAGAAAAGAGGGACAGAGGCCAGTGTTGCCCGCGGCACCCCTGACCATCATTCAAGGCACCCCAGGGTGCCATGGCACACTGGTTGAAAACCACTGCTCTAGTGACTCAGTTTCATGACCGCTTCTTGTTGTGTTGTTCTTCCATCTGTAGCATCCATGCAGTAGCTGAGAAGGGAGTTGGGTCTGCATGCCTTGTATGTTGGAAGGTGGGGGGTCCAAGCAAGTCCTTTCCACCCATGCTGACCCCCTCCCATCCATCTGGCAGGTGGAGTCAGAGTCAGTTACTAGGGCATGGCTGGGGAGCATTTGGGCCTTCCAGATGTAGCTGGACTACAACTCCCATCATCCTTGAGCAGGGGTCAGCAAATATTTTCGGCAGGGGGCCGGTTCACTGTCCCTCAGACCTTGTGGGGGACCAGAAAGGGGGAAAAAGAATTCCTATGCCCCGCAAATAACCCAGAGATGCATTTTAAATAAAAGGACACATTCTACTCATGTAAAAACATGCTGATTCCTGGACCATCCGTGGGCCGGATTTAGAAGGCGACTGGGCTGGATCCGGCCCCTGGGCCTTAGTTTGCCTACCCATGTCCTTGGGCTGGGCTGAGGCTGATGGGAGTTCAGGTCCAACAATAACTTGAAGGGCTACCAGGTCCCCCACGTAGGGAACAAAAAAAAAGTAGTATTACTTGGTGGCAGGAATAAAGAACGTGCATTGTCCCCAAAGAACGGTTTGATCCAAAATGTGTTGGGCTGCAGCTTTCTTTCTTTCTTTCTTTCTTTCTTTCTTTCTTTCTTTCTTTCTTTCTTTTTACAATAACCCACTGAAACGCACATGCAGAGGTTATACTTCCAATTAACAGTTCCAGCGACAGACAACTGATGCCAGGGAGGGAGTGTGTTCCCGCAGGTGGGGCAGGTCCCTGCTATGCCAGTCCATTTGGTTTCCTTGCTAGTTGCAGAGGAAGCAAAATCTCTTCCCCCACAGCTAGCATGATAACCAAGTCAGCTGATGGAGGAGAAACAGATTGCTCTTCCACCATCTCCCCATCTCCGTCTTGTTGAAAGGCATTTCCCACTTCCGGCCTCTTGATTCCTTGCCGACCATGGAGGGAAGGGGGCTTCTGCTGTTCCCTGCTGGCTGCTAACCTCTTAAAAGGCTTGTAAATATTTTTTGCAGGCTAGTTATTTTGTGTGCTTATTCACAAGACTGCAGAGGGATATGGAAAGTGCCGCAGAGAAGCAGACTTGGGCTCCCCTTGCAAATGTTGCTTTATGAAAACCAAGCATTACACCAGGCAGATCCATGGAGGAGTCTGTTGCCATGAAAGCAACATGGAACCTCCACAGTATAGGCAGTATACCCCTGAATCCCAGATGAGGGAGGTAAAGGTAAAGGGACCCCTGACCATTAGGTCCAGTCGTGGCCAACTCTGGGGTTGCGACGCTCATCTCGCTTTATTGGCCGAGGGAGCCGGTGTACAGCTTCCAGGTCATGTGGCCAGCATGACTAAGCCGCTTCTGGTGAACGCAGTTTACCTTCCTGCTGGAGTGGTACCTATTTATCTACTTGCACTTTGACATGCTTTTGAACTGCTAGGTTGGCAGGAGCAGGGACCGAGCAACGGGAGCTCACCCCGTCGCGGGGATTCGAACCGCCGACCTTCTGATCGGCAAGTCCTAGCAAATGTTGCCTATCATCTTCAGTGTATGTGGAAACGACAAGTAGGTGTTTGGCATTGAGAAAGCTTTTGCCATGTATATGAGCCAATGGGGTCATTTCTAACAGTTCTTCCTGGGTTCTTAAGTGTTGCACCATACTAGTCCTGCTTATGGTAACTGGTGATCCCTCAGGGTGCGTGGGGGGGAGTTCGTTATGCCAAGGCCCTAGTGTTAATTAGGACAAATGACACACATTGTGTCCCATGGGCCAAGCTCTTGGGCAGAAAGAGCTGCGGCTGAAACACCTTGTTCCATGTTTGCCCCAGGGCTTCTAACGTGCCTGGGTTCACATTCCAGTCCCCAGTGTGTGGCAGACATCACTTGTTTCTTTTGCCAGGGGATTTGATGGAATGGATGGAAAACCCTATTTTTGTGGACCATTTCACTCCTGTCAGTCAAATCTGCTTCCTTCCCACAGCTGCCTCCCAGAAGTCTGCCTAGTTGCAAACCACTGGGGCTAAATCTGCTTTGTTGGAAGAGCACGAGACCCTTTGTCTCAGGGTTGTGGGTTTAAAGAGATTCCTGCATTGGAGATGATTGGGCTAGAAGCTGCTAGATGACCCTCGTGGTCTGCTACAACTATGATTGCCTGGAGACCCCATCCACTGAGAATCAAAGCAAGTCCCCGGTTTGCATAGCTCCATCCTGGGTTCTGTTTTTTTGCTCATGCTACAGTAGGATAATCGTGGGATGCAGGTGGCACTATGGTCTAAACCACAGAGCCTAGAGCTTGCCGATCAGAAGGTCTGCGGTTCAAATCCCCATGATGGGGCGAGCCCCTGTTGCTCGGTCCCTGCTCCTGCCAACCTAGCAGTTCGAAAGCACGCAGTGCAAGTAGATAAATAGGTACCACTTTGGCAGGAAGTGCAAGTAGATAAATAGGTACCACTTTGGCAGGCTCTGGTTTGCTAGAAGCGGCTTAGTCCTGCTGGCCACATGACCTGGAAGCTGTGGACAAACGCCGGCTCCCTTGGCCAGTAAAGCGAGATGAGTGCCACAACCCCAGAGTCGTCCACGACTGGACCTAACGGTCAGGGGTCCCTTTACCTTTACAGTAGGATAATAATAATATTATTATAATTTATTATTTATACCCCGCCCACCTGGGCGGCTCCCAACATCATCATCATCATCATAAATGCAATAAAACATCAAACATTAAAAACTTCCCTAAACAGAGCTGCCTTCAGATGTCTTCTAAAAGTCAGATAGTTGTTTATTTCCTTAACATCTGAAGGGTGTTACCAAGAAGGGGTACCAAGAAGGTCCTCAGAGCTGGACATCAGTGTTTGAGCTGAATGATGGGAGTGGAGACGCTCCTTCAGGTATACGGGGCCGTGGCCATTTAGGGCTTTAAAGGTCAGCACTAACACTTTGAATTGTGCTTGGAAACATACTGGGAGCCAATGTAGATCTTTCAGGACCAGTGTTATATGGTCTCGGCAGCCGCTCCCAGTCACCAGTCTAGCTGCCGCATTCTGGATCAGTTGTAGTTTCCGGGTCACCTTCAAAGGTAGCCCCACATAGAGCGCATTGCAGAGTCCAAGCAGGAGATAACCGCTCTGGCGAGACAGATGGAATGCTGGGGACTAGCATTACATAGGTAGGTAGGGAGATCTGTAATCTGCAAAATGCTGGACTTTGCAGTCCCAGCTCAGCCCTCGGCCTCCAGCCTTGGCCACCACAGCTGTGGATCTCAGAACCCTTCCCTCTCCCTGACCTGCTCTTTCTCTTGCCCGCTTCCTTGGCTGCAGCATCCATCCCGTTCTTCATCTGCGAGGTTGGCCTCGTTTCCCCTATGCGCCGCGGCTTCTTCTGCAACGACAGCAGCATCAGGTACCCGCTGCAGCGGGCTGAGACCGTCAGCGACTCTGTGCTCATCTCCGTGGGAATCCTCATTGCCTGTCTAGTGGTGAGTCTTTCAGGGGAATGAGGGAGGGAACCGTGCCCTTTTGTCCTTTAACATCCTGTGCCGTGCCTTGTTCCTGGCAGCAAAACACCAGCCACCCGACCATAGCATTTTGCTGATTTGCCATACTGTGTGTATTTATTCCATGCCTTTCCATCCCAGGTTCCTCTGAAGAGCTCAGGGTATACAGGACCCTCTCCCCTCTCCCTACCAGACCCCCTTCTAGAACATCACAGCACCTATATCCTGATGCCACATGATATTCCCTTACAGTTTTTTGCAGGAGCCCTTCTTCTGTTTTCCTCCAGCACAGATGACTCTCCATCTCCATTTCATGCACTTGCGGAGGAATGGATCCTGAATCTTCCCAGGAGCAGTGGGACAGTATAGATTTGAAATAGTGGTTGGCAGAGGGATAGTTCAGAAGGCAGAAGCTGGGAAGTACTGGATGGGGAACAGCTAGGAGAAGAAGCACTGGGAGAGAGAGAGTTAACAGACTCACTTTTTCTGGAAAGCGTCCGTCCACTCAGCCCAAGGTCAAGGAGAGCAGATAAGGCGGCTGCTCAGAAAGCGCAGTGGTTGCGAGATCAGGTTACAAGGTGTGGTAGTGACGTGGGTGACTAGGGAGGAAGTGGGTGGAACCCTTAATTGGGAGCACCTTCATTCATAGGAAATGGATTCTTTGTTCTCTCACTATGATCATTAAAAAGGCGCGGGTGGCGCTGTGGGTTAAACCACAGAGCCTAGGACTTGCTGATCAGAAGGTCGGCAGTTCGAATCCCCGTGATGGGGTGAGTTCCCATTGCTTGGTCCCTGCTCCTGCCAACCTAGCAGTTCGAAAACATGTCAAAGTGCAAGTAGATAAATAGGTACCGCTCCAGCGGGAAGGTAAATGCCGTTTCCATGCGCTGCTCTGGTTCGCCAGCAGCGGCTTAGTCATGCTGGCCACATGACCCGGTAGCTGTGCGCCGGCTCCCTCGGCCAATAAAGCGAGATGAGCGCCGCAACCCCAGAGTCGGCCACTACTGGACCTAATGGTCAGGGGTCCCTTTAGCTTTATGATCATTAAAATTTCTAACCGGTAAGAGACTCCTTTCACTGTGTTCTGCTTATCTACTGCCAAAGGGGGGGAGAGGAAGATGAGTCCCTGAAACCTGACACATGCAACCCTTTCTCCAGCGCTGTAGCCAAACTTAGTTCAAAGAGGAAAGTTTCCTCCCAGCCATATTCATTTTTGATTTGGCTAGTGTGGAAGCTGTTCTCTGTGGAAGTCCATTGAACCCATCTGCTAGGTCCAGTAAAATTTTCCTTTCCTTTGGTTCTGATTGGCTAGCCCAGGGGCAGCTTCTTGATGCACAGTGCGAATCGCTGCTTGCCATTAAGAAATGTGCCCCACTGCCAGCGCTGGAATTGCTTGTGACCTTCTGTGTTCAGAGCCAGTGTGGTGTAGTGGTTAAGAGGGATAGACTCGTAATCTGGGGAACTGGGTTCGCGTCTCCGCTCCTTCACCTGCAGCCGCTGGGTGACCTTGGGATAGTCACACTTCTTTGAAGTCTCTCAGCCCCACTCACCTCACAGAGTGTTTGTTGTGGGGGAGGAAGGGAAAAGGAGATTGTTAGCCGCTTTGAGACTCCTTCGGGTAGTGATAAAGCGGGATATCAAATCCAAACTCTTCTTTTTCTTTCTTTCTTTCCAATGCAGATCACCCTGGGCGAAAGCTGCCGTGTGTACAGCCTGCCCCACAGCTCACGCTCCATAGTGTCCAACCGTTACGTGGCTGCCCTCTACAAGGAGATTGGGGCCTTCCTCTTTGGCTGCACCGTGGGCCAGTCACTAACCAATATGGCCAAGGTTGCTGTGGGCCGCCTCCGTCCACACTTCCTGGCCGCCTGCAGGCCTGACTTTGCTCACATCAACTGCTCTGCTGGATACCTGGAGGACTACATCTGCACTGGTGGCCCCTCAGAGGAGAAAGAAGCTAGGTGTGTATGGTGACATCTCTCTCTCAGTTCAGCTGGGAAGAGGCAGTAAATAAAATTGTAAAGGACCCCTGGACGGTTAAGTCCAGTCAAAGGTGACTACGGTGTTGTGGTGCTCATCTGGCTTTTAGTCCGAGGGATCTGGCACATGTCCACAGACAGCTTTCCGGGTCATGTGGCCAGCTGCCTTTCAAACTACCTGGTCCCAAACAGTTGAGGATTTTAATGTCAATTCCAACCCAGGGGAAGTTACTGAGGAACTCAGTGGAATTTAGCACAAGTCATTCTTTGCAGGTCTCAGTTAAGGGGAGGGAGTTGAGGTCATGAGATATGGCACACAGGGACACTTGGTGCCAGAATATCTGGCTACCATCTCAAGATCTGGGAAGGAGAAAGATTCTGTTGCATTAGGATAATCTGGAGAATGAGAAATAGGAAACCTGGCAGCTACGTGCAGAAACTATCAGCGTTGAGTGCCAGGTGTGGGAGACAAATGTGAGAGAAGAGCTGTCACTTTCATGCCCTGTATGTTATCTACTCGGAAATATCTGAGTCGGTGTTTGGAAACTGAGTTTGGAAGCTGAACAAGTTGGGCCTTGGCTTTGACCCACCTGTGCTGCTCTCCTGCTCTCCTGGGACCAGAGCCAGCCCGGCAGTGCATGTAATCCAAGCAGTCACGGGGGCAGCAAGATTTTGGGGTGCATCATAAGTGCTGTGAAGTAGCAGGTGAACTCTGGCAGGTATGCCCCATGCAGTCATTTTGAGCCAAAGGGGTAGGGAAATCTCGGATCACACAATTCGCTCCCTGTCATTTCCACTGGCACTGATCCCCGCTATACACACAGCGAGAGAGAGAGCAATTTGAATAGAAATGAAGAAGAGCACTTCTGTATCAGATTGAACGCCCATTTAGTCCAGAATCCTGTTCCCACAGTGGTCAACAAGATGCCTCTGGGACGTCTACAGGCAGGACCTCTTGCACTCTTGTTCCCCAGAGACTCCTGCCTAGAGACATTCTGTCTCTCGTCCTGTAGGCAGGTATATAGCCAATATTTACAGCCTTTTCCTCCAAGGATTTGTCTAATCCCCATTTAAAGTTGTCCAGGTTGACGGCCATCATTTCCATTTGTGGTAACAAAATCATATACAGTGGTACCTCGGGTTAAGTACTTAATTCGTTCTGGAGGTCCATACTTAACCTGAAACTGTTCTTAACCTGAAGCGCCACTTTAGCTAATGGGGCCTTTTGCTGCTGCCGCGCTGCCGGAGCACGATTTCTGTTTTCATCCTGAAGCAAAGTTCTTAACCTGAAGCACTATTTCTGGGTTAGCGGAGTCTGTAACCTGAAGCGTATGTAACCTGAGGTACCACTGTACAGTCATACCTTGGGTTGCGAATGTGATCCGTGCGGGAGGCACGTTTGCAACCTGCGGTGTTCGCAGCCTGAAGCGCCACGTCTGAGCATGCATGTGACGTGGTTTGGTGCCTCTGCGCATGCACGTGACGTTATTTTGCACTTCTGCGCATGCACAAGCAGCGAAAGCAGCAAAACCCGGAAGTAACCCGTTCCGGTACTTCCAGGTTTGGCGCGATCCGTAACCCGAAAATGCACAACGTGCCGCGTTCGTAACCTGAGGTATGACTGTACCTTGGTTTTGGAACAGATTAGTTTCCGAACGTTTTGTCTCCCGAATGCCACAAGCCCAGAAATGACTGTTCCTGTTTGTGAACTATTTTTTGGATACCGAACATCTGACGGGGCTTCCGTGGCTTCTGGTTGGCTGCAGGAGCTTCCTGCAGGCAATCAGAAGCTGTGATTTGGTTTTCAAACGTTTTGGAAGTCGAACGGACTTCCGGAACAGATTCCATTCGACTTCCAGGGTACAGCTGTACTTTTAACACTGTGGAAAGAAACATTCCCATTGATTCCTGAATCTCTCACTGTTCAACTTCATTGGATGACTTGGGTTCTAGTATTCAGAGTGTTGTCAATAAAATAAAATATAACTAGACAGTGGCTCCTTCCTAATGTAGGCTTACTTCTAGGGACAGGTGGGCTCAGGCCAGCCCATCCTGTAGTATATTTTACATTTCTTCTGTGAACTGGCCTGCTTTGGATAGAGCTGAGGCAACAGACGCACCCCAATTTCCAAAATGGCAAGGCCTGGTGTTTACGTTTATTCTCTTAGTTCTGGAGGGACTCAAGTGAGATGGATGCATCAAGGCTGAAGAGGCAACAGGTATAATTGGGATAGAGAGAGCTTATCCAGTCCAGAGTAGACTTGATGGGAACAGGCCTGTGTGATGAAGCCTGGGCTGCCTCGAATGCTTAGAAGGTGAGATGAGGGTTTTGATTTTAAAAGCTAAAGGGACACAGGCAGTTGGGAGTGTAAAGCCCTCCCTCGCCTGCAACTCACCTCCTTCCCAGCCCCTTTCCTCCCTGCCAAGGCTCCAATAGGGATTTTATGTAGGTTTGTTATCAGCTGGCTGAGGTCATTCACCCTCAAAGGAACAGAGAGATGTTGGGAAGAGAAGCTGGGTCAAAGTTCGATATCCCTTAAAAGAACAATGTGCACATTGTAACATAGAACCTTGTCGCTAGTCACCATTGATCTAAAACCCAAAGACTTAGGTGTCTAGCTTTCACACCTTAACCAAAGACTATTTTATTTTGTTTTGATTTGTTACAAGTACAGTGGTACCTTGGTTCTCAAATGTAATCCGTTCTGGAAGTCTGTTCCTAAACCAAAGCGTTCCAAAACCAAGGCGCACTTTCCCATAGAAAATAATGCAAAACGGATTAATCTGTTCCAGACTTTTAAAAACAACCCCTAAAACAGCAATTTAACATGAATTTTACTATCTAACGAGACCATAAAATGAAAGCATTAAACAATGTACTGCAGTCACACAATCAATCATTCGGGAGCTGAACTGGGTTCCACACAGTCACACACAAAACAAAAACAAAAACAAAAAATAAATAGCAAAAACAGACAGACCTCAGCGTAACACTCTATAAACAAAAGTGTGGCTCTCAAAACAGAGCACGTTTGGCTTCTGAAAAAAGTTCGCAAACCAGAACACTTACTTCTGGGTTTGCAGTGTTTGGGTTCCAAGTTATTTAACTACCAAGGCGTTTGAGAACCAAGGTACCACTGTATATCCCGCCTTTCTGCCAAGGAGCTCAAGGTGGTCTTCCTTGCAAGAAGGAGAGCCCCTGGCCCAAACTCATGCAGTGAGCATCATGGCTGAGTACAGATTTGGGAGGGGCTCTACTGCCCTTGTCCAACATTTTAGCCACTTCATTGAACCTGGGTTGCCAAACAGTTAATATCCGGGATATCTTGGTCTTGTTGAAATGAATGGGTTAGATTGCATTTACCTCAGTGGGACTTACCCAAGCTGTTGCCCAACAGTGTGGTGTAGTGGTTAAGAGTGGTGGACTCGTAATCTGGTGAACCGGGTTCGCGTCTCCACTCCTCCACATGCAGCTGCTGGGTGACCTTGGGCCAGTCACACTTCTCTGAAGTCTCTCAGCCCCACTCACCTCACAGAGTGTTTGTTGTGGGGGAGGAAGGGAAAGGAGAATGTTAGCTGCTTTGAGACTCCTTCGGGTAGTGATAAAGCGGGATATCAAATCCAAACTCCTCTTCTTCTTCTTCTCAGTTGAACCCCACTGCTAGGAAGTAGGAATCGAACAGAGGGAAGCTGCTTTGCATAGGTAGTATGAGAAGTGTCTGAAGGAACAGTGTTGTAAATAGGTTATAGGAACCTCATTGTCATGATCTGTGAGCAGAAATCCTCTGCCTTAATAATCTAGCAGACTGCATTCTCTGTTCTTTCTAACAAAGCAACCATTTTCTCTTCCAGGAAGTCATTCTACTCCGGCCATGCCTCCTTTGCCATGTATACCATGATGTACCTGGTGGTAAGTCCCTATGCGCAGTTTTACGTGGGGAAGGTCTTCGGGTGAGCCACAGGGTAAAAGGGGGCCTGATTCACCATGCAAGCAGCTGCGTCACTGTCTACAGGAAACACAGCTGTTCAGAGCAGCAGCTTCGTGCCATAGGTCTGAGCTGCTTCCTGCATAATTCCAAGAAATATTTACACGGTGTGGTGAAAATAGGTTATGCATATGAGGAGCTGCTTCATGTGGATAGTTTGTCGTGTGAAGCAGCCTCCGCCAAGTTTTGTTTGGCTGCTCGCAGGTGAGTGAATGAGACCTGACAGCTCTACCTAGCAACCCATTCTGGGCACAGTGGTACCTTGGTTTGCAAACTTAATCTGTTCCGGGAGTCTGTTCAACTCCCCAAACTGTTCAAAAACCAGGGCGCAGCTTCCGATTGGCTGCAAGAGCTTCCTGCACTTGGACGTTTGGCTTCTGAAAAACGTTCGCACACCAGAACACTTACGTACTTCTGGGTTTGTTTGTTCGACAACTAAGCCATTCAAGAACCAAGGTACCACTGTACCAGAACATTCCACAGACTGGTGGGGAAATAATTTGGAAATAGACTCTTGGAGAAGTCTTCGTTCTCCAAAGCATCTTTTTGAAGGCCCTTTTCTGCATTCCCTTAACTGTGAATTTACATGTTATTTGTATTTGTTTATTAAAATCGTTTATATACCGCCTTTAAGTAAGAAGATACCATGTGGTCACATCAATATAAAAAGAAATAAATTTAACTTTGCTCCTGGACTTACATTGCCTAGACATCTTGCAGGGGCTTTCCACTCCTTCCCAGAGGAGGAGCAGAAGGAGGGTGCTCTTCAAGTATACCCAATTATCCTTGGTTTATGGGGCACCTCCCAACCCCAAACTTAAATTGGTTTAAGAGTTATTCCCTCCACCCAGACAACATCAGGAATTATAGTTTGGAGGGGGATCTCGAACACAAAACTTTGCATCCTCACCGAGCTACAACTCCTAAGGTGCTGCAGGGAGACCATTCCAGCAAAAACTGATATAAAACTCTGATTAAGTTTGCAGGGTAAATATAGTTGGGATGAGAAAAATCCGTGGAAGAAAGAGTCTGGCACCAAGCCAGGAAAGGCTTCCAAGAATCTCTGGAGCTTTTCCACTGAGGAAGGAAAAGGTGGCTGGCTGGGGTGGTTAATTTCCCTTGCTGACCAAACAATCTAAAATTGAATGTTAAAGAAGTAGAAGCATTAAGACAGAACTGGGGAAACTGTGGACCTCCAGACGGATTTGGGTTGCCGCCAGCCCCTGCCAGCCTGACCGGTGCTTTAGGGATGATGGGAGTTGTTTTCCCACAACAGGTCCGTTTCCCCCCCCCCCCCCCCAAGTTGAACAGGAGAAGTGTTGCTTTTAACAGCCATGTTTTCTTACATTACAGCTGTGTTTTGTTCCTAAATATTGCCGGGGGGGGGGGGTCTGCTGCTACTGAAATTATAATGAAACGATCTTCATATTGATTAGATGGAATGAGAGGGCTTGTAAGCAGATAAAGAGGTTGGAAGTGAAAACAGAAACATTTTATACTAACACATTCCACTTGTTGACCAGGGACTGCCCCCAACCCCCAAATCTGGTACCTGACTGGTCCTAGTGAATCATTGCCCCTTTTGAGGGTATTTTGGAGATACCTCTTCAATTACGTATTAGTGGCTGATGTTAGGTTTGTTCAGGTTTTAGACCTATCCCTTGGGTTTCTAAAACCTGCTTTTACCTGCCCAAACCTTCAGATCTTGCTCTGGGTGACTCCATCAAGTGAAGTGAGGTGGGTTTTTTGTAGCGGCTCCATAGAGAAGGGAAAACCAAGAGACTTTCAAGGACTTTCAGCACCTTTTTATCCACTTAGGCTTTTGAACTGTTTTCAGTCTGTGAAATAGTATTTATTTATTTATACATGCATACATACATACCCATCTGACTGGGTTTCAGTGGTACCTTGTTTTGCGACCAGGATCCATTCAGTAGCCCCAGCCGCTAGCCGAAAAGGACACAGGGCAAAGTGCTACGTCTGCGCACCTGCGCGGAACGGTTTGTGCTTCTGCGCATGCGCGAGCAACAAACCCGGAAGTAACCTGTTCCGGTACTTCCAGGTTTGCTGCAAACGTTCACTGGAATGGACGCTAGACGAAGTGGACGTTCGCAGAGGTATTACTGTAATAATTAAAAAGCGATAAAACATCAAACATTTAAAACTTCCCTAAACAGGGCTGCCTTCAGATGTCTTCTAAAAGTCTGGTAGTTGTTTTTCTCTTTGACATATGGTGGGAGGGCGCTTTGACAGGGTGGGTGCCACTACCGAAAAGGCCCTCTGCCTTTTTCCCTGTAATTGGCTTCTCACAGAGAGGGAACCGCCAGAAGGCCCTCAGCACTGGACCTCAGTGTCTGGGCAGAACAATGGTGGTGGAGGCGCTCCTTCAGGTATACTGGGCCGAGGCCGTTTAGAGCTTTAAAAGTCAGCACCAACACTTTGAATTGTGCTCAGTAACATACTGGGAGCCATGGAAAGGGTATGTGCAGTCTTTGGTTGTTCTTTGCATATAAATAAACTAATTGACACCGGAGTCGTTTCTAGTGCTTGAATAAGTAAATCCATGTGCATGTTAACACCAAAGCACTGTGCTATGTTATACCATGCCATTTCATGCGCCTGGTTCAATTTGAGCTGTTGAAAACCTAATTGCCTTAAAATGATGTTAGTCTGGCATATCCTTAATTAAAAAGCCAAGCACCCTCTTTGCTTTTGAATTGGTACAGGGCTGTCTACCAGAGAGTAAATTAGTACAGCAATGGAAGAGAGCCTCCAGGGATGTCTATGGTTTCGTTTGCACTGGGCAGGGGGAGGGCTCATGCAGTGGTGTTTGAGAGTAGACCTTGTATAAATTATCTTACACATACACAATTGGATCCCTCTTTTCTTCTGTGAAATGTTGGAGGATATGCACATTTATACTAGGCTCTGGGAAGAAAGTGGAATGTGCATGATTCAGATGGAAGTGGATGGGCACCAGGAATTTTGGCTCCAGGTGAAGTTATTGGAGTCAGCAGACATACCTTTCTCTACGGCAATTTCCTGTTATGAAATGCGGAAGACGTAGATTATTATCTCCTCCTTGAGGGCTTGGGCTTAAAGGCTTAGCAGATGTGGATTTGCAGGCTCCTGTGAGCTTTTCAGTTGCAAAGCAAAGAAGGGCATAGTGCAGCCTCAGTGACTTGTGAGAAACTGCCACTAGGGCTTCAGAAAGACCATGCGAGACCAAAATGGGACTCCAGAGTCTTTGGGGCTTTGGTTTGTGCCTCCTATTCCCAGTTTGGCTATTTTTATTTTGTTTGTTTATTATTATTTTTGTTGTTGTTGTGGCTTCTGAGAATCTGTCATGCTTTACTCTCCTATATTTAGAAGAGGGATTTGCCTGGCAACCTAACAGGGACACTTCCCCTGTGGGAGATTAGTCTGGAAACAGGGAGTGGCTGAGAGGAGGAAGCGAGATGGAGATGGAGACACAGGACCTGTCTGGCTGTCTGGTTTCCCTGAAACAGATGTGGGCAGCCTGCGGCTCCTGGGCCACGCGTGGTCTTTAGCCTAATTTAATCTAGCCCGTGGCCTGTTTTCATGTAGGTGTTGTTAAAGGGAAGGGGAGCGAGGAAGAAGTGGTCCTGCACAACTTTGATTCTGACCACGCTCCTCACCAGCATGCAGCTAGGACAAGATTACCTCCAAGGGAATGGGGTCCTCAACAGAAAAAACAAAATTGCTTCCCTATGACAGGGTGCAAAATCTTACCGTACTTTTCGGTGTATAAAAGGTAAAGGGACCTCTGACCATTAGGTCCAGTCGCGGGCAACTCTGGGGTTGCGGCACTCATCTTGCTTTATTGGCTGAGGGAGCCGGCGTATAGCTTCTGGGTCATGTGGCCAGCATGACTAAGCCGCTTCTGGCGAACCAGAGCAGCGCACGAAAATGCCGTTTACCTTCCTGCCGGAGTGGTACCTATTTATCTACTTGCACTTTGACGTGCTTTCGAACTGCTAGGTTGGCAGGAGCAGGGACTGAGCAACAGGAGCTCACCCCGTCGCGGGGATTCGAACTGCCGACCTTCTGATCGGCAAGTCCTAGGCTCTGTGGTTTAACCCACAGTGCCACCCGCGTCCCCTTTCGGTGTATAAGACTAGATTTCCCCCCTAAAAAATCATGCTAAAAAGTAGGAGTTGTCTTATACATAGGTAGTGCATAGGGTGGATGTTAGATTGGTTGCTGCCGCGTCTGTGAGCGGCTATTGTATGTGTTATTGGTTGCTGCGTCAATGGGTGGTATTGATTGGCCGATGCTGCAGTAATTGGGTGGGCAATTGGCAGCTTCTGCCAGTGCGTGGACAGATGAGAGGCAGATTTAGCAATGCGTGCAGGTGAGCAATTTTCGGCATTCCTCTCTTAAAAAAGCTCAACAACTTTTTGCCATCTCCCATTTTCTGAAATTTCAGTGCCAAAAAATAGGGGCGTCTTATAGACGGAAAAGTACAGTATTCTATTTCTATACAGTGGTACCTGTATACATACGCTTCAGGTTACATACGCTTCTAGTTATACACCCTTCTAACCCAGAAATAGTGCTTCAGGGCACTTTGCTTCAGGATAAGAAGAGAAATCGGGCTCTGGCGGCGCAGCGGCAGCGGGAGGCCCCATTAGCTAAAGTGGTGCTTCAGGTTAAGAACAGTTTCAGGTTAAGAACGGACCTCCAGAACGAATTAAGTACTTAACCCGAGGTACCATTGTACTGCCCTTCATCTGACAATCACAGGGTGGTTTACAATATAAAAACCCCAAAATATATATAATAACAAAAGAAAAACCAATCTTCTTGGACTATAACTCACACCAGCCCCAGCCTTAATAGCTAGTTATCAGAGATTATGGGAACTGTAGTTCAGCAAAATCTGGAGAGCTATAGGTATCCTCCCCTGTCCAATGAAATATCTTCAGCCACCCACGTTTGTGAAAACCGAGGTTCAGTGGGCGGCTGGCAAAATCCATTTAAAAAATGGAAAAACACGCAGTGGAAGCCATTTGACTTCCAAGGTGCGTTCAAAAACAGAAGCAATTACTTCCAGGTTTTCAGTGTTCATATTCTGAATCGTTCAGCTTCCGAGACACTCGAAAACCGAGGTTCCACTGTATACCGGAATATATGCACATCTATACATGTGCGCACACAAAGTTGAATAGGAGATCAGTTTTGCAAGGTGAGAGTCAAAGGAACACACCAAGAAAACAGATTCACCGTACATCTGAAACAATCAAGCAGGCAGTTGTCTCTCTTGCCCCTCCTTCTGACAGCTCAGGACAGCATATGCGTGGGCTGTCTCCATTTATCTGTGCTGCGGCCCTGGGAGCTAGGTTTGGCAGAGAGGTACTGACCAGCCCAAGGTCATCCAATGAGATTCATGGCTGAGTGGGGATTTGAACAGGGGCCTCCCCCGTCCAAATCTTCACTCTCCCTACGTTGCAGCGCTCGCTCCCTGCCTTTTGCTCTCTTTACCTAGGGAAGCTTAAGTCACCATAAGCTTGTTATCTTTTGAGGGGCCACCAAATTCTTTGCTGGCTTTGCTGCAGCAGACTTATTGGGGCTGCTGCTCTGTAATTTACCCGTACATTGTAGGTTGAATATCTCCACCTTCCCTTACTAAACCCGCTAATGTCCCATTCCCTTTCTGTAGTCAGGAGCCTGATCCTTCCCTTTGCATGCTTCTGTTGTTTTCCTTTTAAAAAAATGCTTTTCAGGCTTATACATTTCACTTAATTCACAATCATTTTAACATTTCAGAACTTGACTTCCTTCCCCCTCTTTCTGCGGTTCCTTAAATTTCTTTTTAATATCTTCTGCATATCCTAATTAACTTAATTTGCTCATTTATTAATCTATTTTAAATATATACTCTTATAAAACTGTAGGTTGTTACAATAATTCTGCCAATGTTCTTTTCTGTTTCTAATTTATCTGTAAATATTCAATAAACCACTTCCATTCTTTTATAAAAAGTTTGTTATCTTGATTTCTTATTCTTCCGGTAAGTTCCACCGTTTCTGCGTATTCCATAAGTTTTTGTATCCATTCTTCCTTTGCTGGGACTTCTGCTTCTTTCCATTTTGGGGCAAGTAGCATTCTTGCCACTGTAGTGGCATACATGAATAAGTTTCTATACAGTTTAGGTAGTTCTGTCCCTATAATTCCCAAAAGAAAAGCTTCTGGGGTTTTTTACAAATGTTATTTTGAACATCCTTTTCAATTCATTATATATCATTTCCCAGTAAGCTTTAACCTTACTACAAGACCACCACATATGATAAAAAGAACCTTCTTTCTCTTTACATTTCCAACACTTATTTGATTTAGATTTATACATTTTTGCCAATTTACTTGGTGTTAGATAGGGCCTGTTGTTTCCAATGGACTGGGGTCCTTGTAGGTCTCTGGCTGATGTCTCAAGGTTCAAGATGTGTCTAAACCATGGGTAGGCAAACTAAGGCTCGGGGGCTGGATCCAGCCCAATCACCTTCTCAATCTGGCCCACGAACGGTCCAGGAATCAACGTGTTTTTGCATGAGTAGATCGTGTGTTTTTATTTAAAATGCATCTCTGGGTTATTTGTGGGGCCTGCCTGGTGTTGTTACATGAGTAGAATGTGTCCTTTTATTTAAAATGCATCTCTGGGTTATTTGTGGGGCATAGGAATCTGTTCATGTGTTTTTTCCTCAAAATATAGTCTGCCCCCCCCCCACAAGTTCTGAGGGACAGTGGACCAACCCCCTGCTGAAAAAGTTTGCTGACCCCTGATCTAAACGGATTGGCAAAACTTCCCTCAGAAGTTCTCTGTGCTAACAGCCTTTTTCTGCCTCTTCTTCCCCCAGTTTTACTTGCAGGCCCGCTTCACGTGGCGAGGAGCTCGACTGCTGCGTCCATTGGTCCAGTTTGTGCTGCTGATGCTAGCATTGTACACAGGACTGACCCGCATCTCTGACTACCGGCACCATCCATCTGATGTGGTTGTGGGGCTGCTGCAGGGGGCACTTGTGGCTTGCTGGGTGGTGAGTTCTGATTCTGCCCTTAGCTGACCCTTTCTCTTGTCTTTTGGGGGGAGGAGAGTATCGCTCCCTGTTGAGGTTTGAGAGAGAGAGATCTGGAGATGCAGAATCCCCACCTTCTGACTGCTCTGCAAATCTTACTTAGCAGCTCCTCCTCATCAGAGGGGAGAAAACCATTTTAAGCAAGTGAGTTGAGATTCTTCGGGAGTGAAATTCTGCAACCGAAGTTCAGTTCTGTGTGACTTTTCAGTACTTGTACGAAGGCAAAGCATTCCTAACCAAGCCTGCTTCTAGTTCTCTCTGTAGGGATTGGTGTTTCTGGCAAATTGTATTTGTTTATGCATTAAGAACACTTACGTTGCATTTCTGTTAGGAAACGTTAAGAAAAAGCCGCCTGTTTGCAGGAGTGTGAAGGGCAACCACATACCTCCAGGAAGCCCACAATAAGAGCCTGAAGGCAACAAGGCCTCTCCACCATTTGTCCACCAGAAACTCATATTCAGGGATAGACTGCCTCTGAACATGGAGGGTTGATTCAGCTATGATGGCAAATAGCCAGTAACAGACATGCCCAAGAGGGGTTTGTTTATTCCCCTTTTAAAGCTGGACAAGCCAGGAGCCATGCCCACATCTTGTGGCAGCAAATTGAGTCAGATATGGCTTGTGCCAAAATGTTTATGCCGAACCCAGGAATGAAGATTCCTTGCTGCTAAGCTGCTAGCTTCTTTGAGTGACCCTGAATGAGTTCTAGTATTGAGAAGAGAGAAGCTCTAATCCGTCATTTCTTAAATTTCAATATGCTGTCACCTTCTGTCTTCTTTTTTCTAAACTATAGTGCCCCAAACAACATTAGCCTTTTTCTTGTAGGGGAAAATGCCCTTAATCTCTGATTGTTCTGGCTTTTCTTTGCTTCCCCCTTTTTCTATAAAGTTGCAAGAAGCTCTGTGGTTGCAATGCTTGGCAGGTTGTGTTGCGTGTTATACTAAGTGATGCAGAAAAATCCACTCGGATGAAGGGAGCAGGGGTTTGGTGTGAGCCGCCAGGAAATAACTAAGGATGGGCACACCCTTGCTAGCATTGTGTGCAGGCGGCCGGGAGGAAATCCTTCAATTTCCTACCCTAGCTATTGGGATCCCAGCTCCACCCATCAGCCTCCATTCAAGGAAGTATGTTGAACCCTGGAGTTGAGATTCCTAGGAGCAGGGAATAGAATCAAGGAATCTTAGCTCAGTAATCTTATTCCCTCGCTGTGAAGGAGGAATGGGTTCTTAATGTTGATAGTGAGCAGCGAAGAATTATGCACACAGTACACGTACGTGGCTCACTAGTGTAATGGGATTGATGACATGAACCTTTGAAATGTTTTTTGTGCCTAAACCGATGTCAAGGGAGGGTAGGGGCAATGTTTAATTTCTAAAAGGAAAAGTAGAGAGCCATGGAAGGATGCCCTGTTCCTTAACGCCGTGTGTGTTGTGGACAGGCCTGTAAAACAGTTCATTATTATGACCGCTGCATTGAAATCTCTTAGCCAGGCCTTCCATGGGCTCGGCAGTGAGGATATCCTTTGAAAAACGACCAGGTTCTGTAGTGAAGTAGTCTGCGACCAGTGCCAGATTTACGTATAAGCTAAACAAGCTATAGCTTAGGGCCCCACTCTCTTGGGGCACCCCAAAATATTTAAAGGGGGGGGAACACCCTGGATGTTCATTTCCAAAATATAAGATAAAAAACAAAGAAAATAAAACCTACATGCAGCAACAGTGTTTTGTGTTGTGTTGGCTCCTACAATGTAAGTAATGAGCCCTGCCTGCTAGCCTGCAACCTACAATATCACTCATTTCTGTAATAATAATAATAATAATAATAATAATAATAATAATAATAATTTGTACCCTGCCCATCTGGCTGGGTTTCTCCAGCCACTCTGGGTGGCTTCCAACAAAGATTAAAAATACATTAAAATGTCACACATTAAAAACTTCCCTGAACAGGGCTGCCTTCAGATGTCTTCTAAATTTAGGGTGCCTCCATTCTGCATGGACTGGTTGCATGGCAACATATGCAAATGGCTTTAGATACCTGTTAGGTCCATAAATGACCATATAGCATATATTCAACACAAAAAACAGTGGCAATTTGTTGTTGACAAAGGACGGCTGGACATATACAGGGCCCCACTACCTTCAGTAGCTTAGGGCCTCATCAAACCTCAATCCGGCCCTGGCCACAACTTCCAACAGCCCCAGCTGGCACGGCCTTTGGTCAAGCGGGATGGAAGTGAAAATTATCTCCAGCTCACCAGGTTGGGAGAGGCTGCCTTCATGAGATTCTGTGTTCAGTCAGGACTGGCAAAGTTGTGTGCTGTGCCTGCTCCTTCTGCAGCTACCTGCCTCTTGAGAGGGTATTGGGTGAGCCTGGCTATCTCTGACGCCCTCTTTCTCTTCTCTCCATTTTCAGGCCTTCCATGTATCCAGCATGTTTCACTGCAAGCACCAGCCTCGCCACCTGCCGCCAGTCGCCTTGGACACTCCCAGTTCAGACTGCCACACCGATTGCTAGGGCATGTTTGCTGGGGGTCAGAGACGCACTGTTGTTTGGCTGACTACAGGAGCCTTGAACTGCTGCGCCAGTTGCTTGGCACTCGCTGCCCGCATCGGCGCCAGTCTGGGCAGCCACTGCCTTGCCACCTTGCTAGGGGCCACTGGGGAGCTTTTGCTCACTGCCATGCCAACATCCACTACTGCACCAGCTTCTGGAAGCACCAAGAAGAGGGAAAGGCTGTTAGGGCACCTCTGTGCCAGAGATCCCTCTTCTTCGCAATGATGGACAGGGCACTCTTTGTTTTCCCTTTGGGTTTGTACACTTGAGACCACTCCTTTATGAACTTTCCCTCTATCAAAGGATCCATCACCGCTGCCACTTTGGGTTTCCTTTTAGATGATATTCTCAAGAGAAGGAAATCCCCCATCTTATTTTATTTTTTCAACACAGGAAGATCTGCCCTTCCTCCTCTCTAGTACTGGGATGATCTCACCCTTGAAACATTATGCACTCAGGCTGCGTTGCTAGGAGAAAGGCTGGTGGTTCCTTGAGAATCCAGTCTCTGCTGCGCTAGTGATGTCTCTCAGCTGCTTGAAAGGCCAAGCGATGTGTCTTGCAGAAGCATATTCATGAAGGAATGAACCACAGGCTTGGGAGGTGGAGTTGGGAGGAAAGGGCCTGGAAAACCGTGGAGGACCTGCAAGTTCATACCAGGGCACCCTGACGCTGCCAGATACCTCCCACCCTCCACCCCACCCAACGCTTCCGCTCCCCATAATGTGAAACGTGTTGTGTTTTTTTGTAATAAATGGTACTGACAATCATCTAGATTAATAACTGACTTATGGGAGGGTAGACTGCATATGGACCTCAGAACATCCCCCAAAAGCACTGGCGGCGCCGTTTGGATCCTGGGATTCCGCTGGCGCAGGATTTGGTACCTGATACAGAATGAGTTCCTGAGATATTTTACCTTTCACTCAAAACAAAAAATGGTCTTCTAGTCCTCATGGTTGTGAAGATTCAAACCCTTTCCCTCCAGATGTTCTTTCCTATCCAGTCACACCCTTCTTTGAAATCACGCCAATAATGCAATTGTTTTGAGGATAAATGCTATAGGCAGGATTACAGTATAAAGCCGGATTGGGTCCTAAGGAGTGATGAGGAAATAGGTTTGTGTTTCTCAGCCAGCGAGGCATCCCCTCCTGAGGGGCTATGATGGGGGGGGGTGAGTCTTTCCAAAAATATATATGTTACAATTTGAGTAAAAAACTAAAAGTTGTGGAATTTCAAATGAAAGAATTACAGGAGCCAGGTTTGAAGGGTTCTGTGGGGTTTTTATGTTGGCTGAAAGCGGGGGACATGGGTTATAAAGGGTTGAGAAATAAGGAGGAAACAGAGCAGTATCTCTGCATGATCTCCCTTGCTGCTAAGGCAAGCAATGCAACCTTACACATAGAATCATATAATGGGGGATCACTGTATTGCTAAAAAAAAAAGAGTTTGCAGCTACCTCTTATAAGCTGTGATGTTGAACCCAGTTTTAGAGGCTTGGTTCCACCGAAATCAGCAGCCTGAAACTTGTATAACCAGACACAGGATTGTAGCAATCTTTTAAGTGCTGGATGCAGTTCCAGCTCAACTGGTTTGCTTCTGTTCACATGCATTGTTGGAAAAAGTGGAATTTGTCACTGGGTTGCTGCTGCCTCTGATGTGTTCTGGGGGATCCCCAGGACTCTGCATCAATTTGTCTGGGGTTCCTGAGTGAGAAGGAAAATGGCAGATCAGTTCCCCTCAAAGACCGTTTGTCCACCATTACCAATGTTTGCCTGCTTGTACTGAAGCGCCATTTGTGTGTCTCCACTGCTTCAGACTTTTGAACTTTGCTTGAGGCAAACTTCTCTCAAAGGCTGACTTGTCGCTGGTCTAGTTCAGTGGTTCCTAATTAGCTAAATACTGTGGCCCGCCTGTTTTTCAAAAGCCAAGCCATGGACCCCCTACTTTTGATCATTTTGATATCACTCTGGGAGTTTTCCTTATGTGAATGGTGCCACAGATCCCACTGGTGGGACCCCTGGGGTCTGTAGTCCACCAGTTGGGAACCACTGATTCAGTGAATTGAATGGAATAGAAGGCAAAAGGCAGAGGGAGCCAAAATTTGAGCTCGCCTAGGATACTGTTGAAATCTGAAAGATCAAAATCTACCCCTGAAGGAGCTCAAGGTGGTGTACATGGTTCTCCATCCACCCCCCCCCCCCATTAAATTTTCCAAAACAATCCTGCGGCGTAGGCTAGGCCGATAGGCAGCAACTGGCCCAGGCACCTAGTGAGCCCTGATATCTGAAACAGCTACATCACTGGTGTACACCATTGTCAAAGTCACATGCTGCAAGGTGTTTGGGGGTGGGAAGTCCTCAAATCATGACTTTCGGAAACCTGACCTAGTAGAGCCTTGTTTCTGGAACCCTGACCCCTCAATGACTATAGAAGAGAGAAGCAGGAGACACTGTTGTGGACGTGGGATGTGAGTCCTTGGTCTTCTGCAAACTTAGTGCACTTACTAATCCAGCCCAGAGCAGAGGAAAGATCTCTTGGGAGCCAAGTGAAGCAGCTGTTCTGGATGGCTGTGGTGGAGTGTGTGCTCCAAAAGGTTGAGGCCTCTCAAAGCCAAATGCAGCTCGTGGGTTGATGGGAGTAGATGGGCCTCTTTTCTGCTGCTCATTTGGGACTGACAAATTCATCGTAAGTCATGGGTAGGGAATGTCCCTGGTCCAAGGGCCCCATTCCATCCTGAGGAGGCTCCTGAGGGTAAAATGCCAGTGGAGGGCAGGAGCCAGGGACAAAACTGGGTAGAGTAAGGGATGCAAGAAGGCTGATTTAATAATAATAATAATACATTTTATTTATTCCCCAGCCAAGACCGGGCTCAGGGCTGCTAACACCAGGTATAAAAACAATTGATTAAAATACAACTTAAAAACAAGATTAAAATACAATATTAAAATGCAGCCTCATTTCAGTAGAAACTCAAATAAAAAACTTTTTGGGGATGAAAACGTCAAATCTTCACCAAGGCCAACTATCCAGACTGGTCCTACGTGGGCCAGAAAAAAGACAGGGAAGTCCCCAAATAGGAGTTCCATCACAGAAGGAAAAAGGAAAGAGGGGGAGGGGATCAAGTTGATTCCAAGCCAAAGGCCAGGCGGAACAACTCTGTCTTACAGGCCCTGCGGAAAGAAATCAGATGCTGAGGGCCCTGGTCTCATGAGGCAGAACGTTCCACCAGGCTGGAGCCAGTGTTGAGAAGGCCCTGACTGGTTGAGGCTAATCTGACTTCCTTAGGGCCCAGGACCTCCAGGGTGTTGCTATTTATGGACCTTAAGGTCCTCCGCAGGGCATATCGGGAGGGGCGGTCCTGTAGGTACAAGACACACAGACACACCTTTCTGTTCTCCATCCAGGCATCCTCAGAGTTCAAAGTGTTACACCTGTGTTCAGTTGGTTGGACTAGGAGGGGTCTTGAGACCTGCCATGTGGGTGTTCCTGATCTTGGGTAGCATTAAGGACTGTCTTTTGCTGAGTTTGAGCTTTCAAGGGCAGCCAGCCTCAGAGGAGTAGCTGAAAGAAACTGTTTGGTAAGGACGAGTACAAGCTCCGAACCAAACAGAGGGCAGCCCATGTAGCTTTCAGGGGGAGAGGAGAGTGATATACAAAACTGCCATCATGGCAGGAGAGCCGGCTTTGAGACAGCAGCTTGCTCAGAGGCTTAGTAAAGTTGGCCGGTCTGAAAGAGCGGC
Source organism: Podarcis bocagei (assembly GCF_964188305.1). NCBI lineage: Eukaryota > Metazoa > Chordata > Lepidosauria > Squamata > Lacertidae > Podarcis > Podarcis bocagei. Next base: position 8,799,669 of record NC_138143.1, on the reverse strand, counting down.
AGTGCTGCCATTTCTCAGCAGTCCTGTGCCTACTGCAAATAATGTTCAGCCCTAAAGGTGAGGAGCGAAATAATAATAAAAAAACAGAGACACTGGGCAACCGTAACTATCAGGATTGTTCCACAAACAAAGGGGAAATGAGCTTGCTTGCTTTTTCTCAGAGCAGGAGCACTCTGGCTCCATGTGACCAGAACCCAACTTTGGCATTCCTGCCACTGAGCTTCACGTTCATTCTCAACTCATCCCTCATCCAAAGGAGGAGGTGGGGAGCCTGTTTGTGAAGTAGCATTCAGAGAGATGCCAGTCTGCAATCTGAAGTGCTGCCACCCTGGAGCAGGTTTATCACCTAGCGAAGGGACGGGGAACCTTTGGCCCGCTATCCAAATATCACTGAACTACAACTCCCATGAGCCCCAGCATTCATGGCCAATGGCCAGGGATTATGGCAGCTGTAGTTCAGCATCTGGGCAGCCAAAACTGCCAACCCCCCGGACTTAGCACGCTTGGCTGTGAGGTCAGGCATTTTGCTAGCTACTTAAACATGTAAAGCGGCTGCGGTAAACAACTGTATATGCGTCCACCAGAAGGAAGGAGTGTGTGTTCTGGCCCTCTGCAACTTGGCTGTTTACTAGCAGGTTCTCCTCACAGTGAGCTAGTGTGGTGTGGTGATTCAGAGTGGTGGACTCGTAATCTGGGGAACCGGGTTCGCTTCTCCACGTGCAGCTGCTGGGTGACCTTGGGCCAATCACACTTCTCTGAAGTCTCTCTGCCTCACTCACCTCACAGAGTGTTTGTTGTGGGGGAGGAAGGGAAAGGAGAATGTTAGCTGCTTTGAGACTCCTTCAGGTAGTGATAAAGCGGGATATCAAATCCTAAGTCGTCTTCTTCTTCTCCCCCCTTCTGTACCTCAGGCATTTTCCTGGCCAACTACGGCTCCAGATTGCCGGATCAGCGCACAGCAGCCCCAGAGGAGGCTGCATTTCCTAGCAGGGCACAGCCACCTGTGCTTTCATCAGGAGACAATCTGATATCAACTTTCAGCAACACAGTTTGAGGTTTCCCAGCCCTCCTCTCCCACTCGATTGGCTGCACCATCCCCCAGTCTGTTCTTCACAACAGCCTCTCCCAGGAGAGCTGCTGAATCCATTCAAGGCCATTCTCAATGGCTCCTTTATGCAGTGTCCGGGGTGTGCTGGAGGCATGTGACTTCCAGGGCCAAGACTGGGGGTGGAAATAGTCCCAAGCTGGCACCACCGAGTCCTTCCTGGCATCCTGCACAGCCTCTGTTCGAGGCAGGGACAAACAACACTTAACATTTTCTTCCTGGTCATTTGCACAGGTCTCTTCATGTGCAATAGGGACGTGGGTGGCGCTGTGGGTTAAACCACAGAGCCTAGGACTTGCCGATCAGAAGGTCAGCGATTTGAATCCCTGCGACAGGGTGAGCTCCCGTTGCTCGGTCCCTGCTCCTGCCCACCTAGCAGTTTGAAAGCACGTCAAAGTGCAAGTAGATAAATAGGTACCGCTCCGGCGGGAAGGTAAACGGCGTTTCTGTGCGCTGCTCTGGTTCACCAGAAGCGGCATAGTCATGCTGGCTACATGACCCGGAAGCTGTACGCCGGCTCCCTCAGCCAATAAAGCGAGATGAGCGCCGCAACCCCAGAGTCAACTGGACCTAATGGTCAGGGGTCCCTTTACTCTTTTACTTCATGTGCAAAGCGCAAGGGGGGTGGCATGCTGAAGGGCAGCAGAATCTGGAGGCAGAGCAATGGAGGCTCTTTGAAAAGGGGCTTGCTGCTTGCAGTGTGAGGGCACGTCTCACTTTCACCTCTAGTCAACAGCTTCTGAGGGTGGGGTTTTTGTATGGTTTCAGCAACCTGCAAAACTTGCTTGACCAGTGGCAGGCGGGGGGGGGGGAGAGACATGTGTGTGCATCTATGTGTATAATATGGGGTGTAATGCTTATCTCATACATTTTGAAACTCTGATTTAAATCAGTTGCCTTTCTTTAGCCAGAATAGGAAGCAGGCAACACCCACTAGTAAGCTCTCCTGCACCAGCCCATCATGTGCAGGCCTCATCCCTTTTGATAAGGCTTGTGCCCTCAGTAAAAGGGGGGGAGGGAATGGAATGTGGATTTTCCACCTCGGGCACCAAAATCTTGGGTTGGCCTTGGCAATGTGACTTTTAATGGTTATCTGAGTCTCACAGCATTCCTGCCAGGTCAATGTAATTCCCTTTTTTACAGCGGGAGAATTGGAGCTGAAATAGACGATACAGAGCTGGAGCTGGAGCTCTGGGAGGCTGTCCAGTGAAGTGGGTTGACGGTAAATTCTGGACATGCAGCAGGAAGTACACAATTGCGTAAAGCACTTAACGGCCCCAAAGCAAAGTCCAACACCCGCTCGCATAGTTGGCCGGTGTCCAGCAGCACACAGAGCAGAAGCAGCTTGCCAGGGGATTCGACAAAGTCACAAACAGGACTTGTGTATAGAATTACAAGTCTGGAATTCACCTGAAAATCCTGCAGTCCCTAAGACTCGCTGTCGTAAATCACTGGATCCCTCACTCTGCTTAAAACCAAAAGACATGCAACCCAGGTTAATGGTTTATTGAATATTTACAGATAAATTGCAAACAGGTGAAAAACATTGGTAGGATTATTGTAGTAACCTGCAGTTTCATAAGAGTTTATATTTAATGTAGATAATCAAATGAACAAATTAAATGAATTTGGATATGCAGAAGATGTTAAGAAATAAAGTTAAGGAACCACAGAAAGAGGGGAAAGGAAGTCAGACTTTGAAATGTTAAAATGATTGTAAAAATAATGGAACGTGTAAATTTGAAAAGTATAAATAAAAACTTTTTTAAAAAAAATACATGTGACCCAGGCGTCCTGGCTGCAAGCTCCCCTTGAGGAACTTTCAGACAGGAGCTTATTGTGAGATTAGTGCTCCTTGTACATGCAATTTTTTTCACAGCATCTACACAACGTCATTGACATCGAAATGCCACTCCATATTCTCTCCCCCCATTTAATCCAGATTTAATCCCCTCTCTGGAGAAAAATGCAATAAAGTGGTACCTTGGCTTGCATACGTCTTGGTTTGCATACGCTTTGGATTACAAACACGTCAAACCTGGAAGTGCGTGTCCCGGTTTGCAACCTTTTTTTGGATTACAACCCATTTATTTTGGATTATGAACAAAAAAATTTTGGAGGCCCCATTGGCAAAAGCACGCCTTGGGTTATAACCTGTTTTGGTTTACAAACGGACCCCCAGAACAAATTATGGTTGCAATTGTAACCACAGTAATTATTTTTTAAAATGGTTACCAATGACTTGTTGCTTCAATGACCCATTTGCAAATTAAACCACCATCTATAAGCATCTTTGGTCTAGCGCAGTGACTCCCTCACCACAAGTGGAAAAGAAATGTTTGCGTGCTATTGCTGGGAAGGAGACACAACAGGAAGTACACAAGCATTCAATGCTCCCAAAGCAGATGCCTACAAATGTGGTGTGATGGAGAGGTGAACCAGCTTTTATTTCATACTTCAGTTAGCCTCTTTTCTCACATTATCGTAAAGCAGTGATTCCCAAACTATGTGCTATGAGAGTTGCTGAATATGCCATATTTGGAATACGGTCTCAAGTTACAGGGTTTGATTTCCTAAGAATCTCTGCTTCTCAAAGAAGCAAAGTTCAGAGCCTGATTGTGGTGAAGACATACTTCAAAGCATATGGGAGAAGCCTGTTGAAACCCCAGAAGTTGGAGCAGGTGCTGAATAAGATCTCCAGTGTCACTGGTTGGAGCAGGGCTTCCGGGTACTGTATTTACCCATCCCCTTAAGTGGCAGAAGCAGAAAAAAGTCCAGTGTGAAAGCCATAAAACAGCACAAGGAATTATGCAAAATCATGTAAATATGTTGAATTTGCGTAAATTATACTGACTGCAGTATTCAGCTCTTTTTGTCACAGAATTTGGGTTACCTCGATGCAGAATTTTAGGATTGTTTATTTGTTTTGAAAATGATTACAGACACCTCTCCGTGCCAAGTGCACGAAAAAGGTAAAAGGTAAAGGACCCCTGGACAGTTAAGTCCAGTCAAAGGCGACTAGGGTTGTGGTGCTCATCTCGCTTTCAGGCTGAGGGAGCCGGCGTTTGTCCACAGAGAAGCTTTCTGGGTCTTATGGCCAGCAGGACTAAACCGCTTCTGGCACAATGGGACACCATGACGGAAGCCAGAGCGCACAGAAAGCCGTTTACCTTCCCGCTGCTGCAGTACCTATTTATCTACTTGCACTGCCATGCTTTCGAACTGCTAGGTTGGCAGGAGCTGGGACAGAGCAACGGGAGCTCACCCCGTTGTGCGGATTTGAACCGCCAACCTCCTGATCGGCAAGCCCAAGAGGCTCAGTGGTTTAGACCACAGCGCCACGCGCATCCATTGCACTAGCACCAACTTGCATACGCTCTGTTTTTATCAGGGGTAAATGCACTTTCTTTACAAGACATGACATGAACAAGTAAGATTTTGTAAACAAAATCTGCCTTTATTCCCTTATGGGGGACACAAGAGCCTTTATAGAGTCCTTTGTAGGTTCTCCATCGGTAGGAGAAAATAACAGAGGCCAACCAGAGAATATTGAGAAGCAAAGCAGCTAGTAAGCCTGATCTTTATTGAACTGTTGCAACAGGGTGCTCCCCTCACACGCAGGAGAAAGGAGGAGGACCCAGAACAAAGGTGTGCCCGCCCTTATATAAAGGTAAAGGGACCATTGCCCACCCTGGAGTCCAAGACCACCCCCAGAAACCTCATACATACATCACAAAAGGGGTGTAGCCCAAGACCACCACCCCCGGATACATCCTACCTACATCACAGAAAAGGTGGTCTACAACAGAAATTTGAATGTTGTTGTTTTTCCTGTCTGCCATGTTATCTGATAATGCCTTATCTGATTGCCTTTCCTGGTAGTCTGGCCATTCCTTTGAGATGGTAATCACTTAATACCTGAAACAATAGGAAGTTTCCCCCACCCCCTCCCTCCTTGCAGAGAAACATTTGGTCAGTTTAAGGAGCCAAAATGGTGTCAGGACTGTCTTCCTGTGCTGCTCCAGACATGTGGTTTATATATTTATGTACGTGTTTGCTTGGTACATTTATGAACATTTATTATACATATGAGACCTTAATTTTTTTATTACAAATATGAACTTAAAAGCTGGTGGAAATGTGTGGTTTCCTTGAAACAAGTCCATGCAACATCCAAGACAACTTCTTTTCTGCATAAACATCCACCTTGACATTGTATCTGAACGTAACGCTTCCAGGGAAAGGTATTGGTCAGAACCATTAGTGCCTGCCTTACAGAACTGTACTGTGGGAACATTACTCACATATTCATATCTTAGCCCTACTCATCTAAGCTTTCAAGAGATGTCACCAGAGGGGTGGGTGGGATTTTGGCAGCCTGGTGCATTCCTCTTTTCTGCCTTGATTTGTGCTGGATCTCCCCCCCCCCCCTTCTCAGAATGAGTTTCAGGTGATACTGCAGGAACAATTGATCCTTTGAGTTCTTCCTGACACCACCCTCACATTTGCCTCCAGCTCTGGGGCAGAGAGGGGAGTGTCTTCCCAGTCAGTCAGCAGAGCTTGGCTGAGGTTGCCAATGTATGAGGGGAAAGGATCTGGGGGAGAGGGGGTAGATCTTTCTAACTGGGCTTGGACAGAGTGCATCCCTTATTTCTCCTCGTTTCTTTTTCCACACAGGGCAAGCAAGTGGAACTCATGGCCAACAGAGGTTGTGCGAGCGCCAACAGTCGCAGCAAGTTGGGGCAGGAGGGATTTGACTAAACTGTGGCTCCCTGATGCCAGAATTCACAGGAAGTTCAAATATGAATCCCAGGTAACAACGTTCAGAGGCTGAAGTTGTTTAGAACCTCATAACAGAATTGTGAAACCACAAGAGGTAGAAAGTAGCTTAGTTAAAAAGGTAAAGGTAAAGGGACCCCTGACCATTAGGTCCAGTCGTAGCCGACTCTGGGGTTGCAGCACTCATCTCGCTTTATTGGCCAAGGGAGCCGGCGTACAGCTTCCGGGTCATGTGGCCAGCATGACTAAGCCGCTTCTGGCGAACAAGAGCTGTGCATGGAAATGCCGTTTACCTTCCCGCCAAAGCGGTACCTATTTATCTACTTGCACTTTTGATGTGCTTTCAAACTGCTAGGTTGGCAGGAGCAGGGACCGAGCAACGGGAGCTCACCCCGTCGTGAACCGTGAACCGCTGACCTTCTGATCGGCAAGTCCTAGGCTCTGTGGTTTAACCCACAGCGCCACAAATTAAGCTTCCTTAAAGGTGAATTCTAACAAGACAAACATATTTTGAGGTTTTCCTGTGTTTTCCTCAATATCACACAGCCCTGATGGTTAACAGTTTATATTCACCTGAGTTATTCCAATGAAGAATGTGGAAATCTTCCATTTTATTATATATATATATATATATATATATATATATATATATATATATATATATATATGCAGGTTTTGTTGTCTTCGGGTGTCTTCCCGTGTAAGAGTTGGGGTGTCTAGGCGACGTTTCGACGAGGTCTCACTCGTCATCTTCAGGCTGGTGCTTTCGGCTTCTTGTTACTGGAACAGAGCAGGATCTCAGTGTTTGAGTTCCTATAAATACTGTTGAGGGGGTGTGGTGTATAGCCTCCAACGTTCTGGGCAGAGAGGAAGTTCCCAGGTTAGTGTGCCTTTTCTTCTTTTGTTCATTAATTACTTGAGGGATATCCTGAGAGATTTCTTGAGTGATATTCTGAGTACCATTTAGGAGGGTCATTAGGAGTGGATTAGTTGCTAAAGCTTTCGTGTCTTGACCTCTTGAGCTTGTGAAGAGTTTTTTTTCCTGAGAAGATGGCTGTACTGCACTTAGTTGTGCTCTGGCTTGGCTTCGTGTATAGGGGCGAGCTGTGGTTTTGTGCCCTGTGCCAGCCAGATCTGTGTAGGGATTGCAGGGGGGTGCAGCATCCGGAGAAGAAAAAACTAGATAGCTTCCTCACACATCTCAACAGCCTACACCCCAAAATACAATTCACTATGGAAATAGAAGCCAACAACCAACTTCCCTTCCTTGACGTCCTAATCTACAAAAAACCTGATGGCTCCCTAGGACACACTATCTACCGGAAAAAAAACACACACCAACCGCTACTTACATGCACAATCACACCACCACCCTGCACAAATAAACTCCGTAGCCAAGACTCTCATCTCCAGAACCAAACGCCTGGCTGACAAAGACCACTTGACAACTGAGTTACAGAATCTCTCAAATGTGTTAATCGCCAACGGATACCAGCAAAACAGGGTTACGAAACTAATCCAAAAAGAAACACCCCCCAAAAACCAAGACACAGAAGAAAACAATGGCATGGCCCTCCTTCCTTATATCAAGGGCACTACAGATAAAATTAGCAAAATCCTCCATAAACACAATATCAAAACAGCCTTTTGCACCAACCAAAAAATAGCCAATATCCTCAGAAACCCCAAAGATAAAATCCAGTTAGAAAACCAAGGGGTCTATGAAATACCCTGCAAAGTCTGCCCAGCCACGTACATTGGACAAACAAACAGACGAATAAATGCACGTATCGCAGAACACAAGAATGCCGTCAAAAAAAGAAGAAAAAAACTTCCTCTCTTTACCAACACATGAAAGAAACAGGACACGAAATTAATTTTGCAGATTCCAAATTGCTCTTTAACATGGAACACCACCACAAGAGAATAATCATGGAAGCCATCGAGATAGAGAAACACCCTCACAACATGAACAAGCGTGACGACACGTCCCGCCTGCCAGACATCTGGAAATTAGCCCTCCCCACAAAAACCGACACCAGAACCAGAGGCACACAGAACGCCATCTCCAATCAACCTCACCAGACCCAAACCCAGACCCTCTCCACAGATAAATTACAGACACCATCCAGTAGCCAAACCACAGTGGCACCTCCGGATGCTGCACCCCCCTGCAATCCCTACACAGATCTGGCTGGCACAGGGCACAAAACCACAGCTCGCCCCTATACACGAAGCCAAGCCAGAGCACAACTAAGTGCAGTACAGCCATCTTCTCAGGAAAAAAAAACCTCTTCACAAGCTCAAGAGGTCAAGACACGAAAGCTTTAGCAACTAATCCACTCCTAATGACCCTCCTAAATGGTACTCAGAATATCACTCAAGAAATCTCTCAGGATATCCCTCAAGTAATTAATGAACAAAAGAAGAAAAGGCACACTAACCTGGGAACTTCCTCTCTGCCCAGAACGTTGGAGGCTATACACCACACCCCCTCAACAGTATTTATAGGAACTCAAACACTGAGATCCTGCTCTGTTCCAGTAACAAGAAGCCGAAAGCACCAGCCTGAAGATGACGAGTGAGACCTCGTCGAAACGTCGCCTAGACACCCCAACTCTTACACGGGAAGACACCCGAAGACAACAAAACCTGCATTCCTGTACCCGTGAAAATCTACGAAAGCAAATATATATATATATATATATACACACACAAAAATGAATCCCAGGTGACTGAAGCATGATATACAGGCAAGCTTTGAGGTACACACAGCTTGTACAGCTTTTATAGAGAGCTGGTGGTAGTGATTCAAAAACTTGCCATACTGTTTGGCCAGATATGACCAGTGGGCTGAGGGTACATGCTACAATGGGCACAGACTCTGTCAGATCATCTTCAATTTGTTTTTTAAAAAAACAAAGCGGGGGTTTGTGTATATCAGACCACCTGCATGCTCCACTCACCAATTCCACCCCACCCCCATATCGATCCCCTGCCATAGGTGCCAACTCGCTGGGGCCCTGGGGGCCCGAGCACCCACAAAATTCCCCATGAAGGGGCTGGGCAACCACAAATTTCAGTGCCAGGGCAATGCACGCTGCATGGCACCCAAGACCCCTGGCACCCACAGTCGAATGGAATGGCCAAGCTAGCTCTCCTGCCCCCTGCAGTTTCCCCTTCCCACCCCAGGCAACTGCTACTGCTCACTTCCTAACCATATTTTTGAAGCCACATCTCTCTTTTATTATGCAGCCCTGTTTTGCACCTCACTTTAAAATGCCCTCCTGAGATTTACTTTTACTTTACACCCTATAGCAAGCTTCCTCAAACTCAGTCCTCCAGAAGTTTTTGACCTACAACTCCCATGATCCCTAGCTAGCAAAACCAGTGGTCAGGGATGATGGGAATTGTAGTCTCAAAAACATCTGGAGGGCCGAGTTTGAGGAAGCCTGCCCTATAGAATGCAGCAGAATTAGCTTCCACCAGTTGTGGGGGAGAGTTTCTGCTGTGGGAATGCCTATTGATTAGTAGGAGATATGCTGCCTGGAGCAGTAAGCCTTGAAGAGGCACAACATGTGATCTCTGAGGGCAGGTGACCTTGGCATTGAACATGTTTGGATCATCCAGCCACTCCCAATGTTCAAAATTATGTAGAAATTCAGTAGAATCATCTGGCCTCAGACAAGGCTGTGTGGAAAGAGCCACACCAGAGCTATGCAAAAGCTTTTGACTGTTTGATTGGTTTCTTGCAGCACATTAGTCGTGCCCTATGGGGGAATGTCTGGTACAAGTCTTTGGGTGCAGGCTGGCATTTGAGGCCTTGGGCACCATCTTCTGGTTATAATACACATTACATATTGTTTCACTTTCCTTTTTTCCTAGAAGGTAATAGGACTACCTAATTGGTATACTTATTATTATTATTGGTCAGTCCTTAACAATTAATTCAAACCAAATAGTTCTCATCTCTCACCATTATTGCATACAATTATTTTTAAACAATTAGATTCTGGGGCTGAATTCAGAAGCTATATGTTTTGTCCTAGAACAGGAGATTGGATTGTTCTCATCCTAAGTATGTGGAGCAGTCTTCTCAAAGCTGGTGCTTTCCAGATGTTTTGGAATACAACATCCCTATACAGTGGTACCTCGGGTTACAGATGCTTCAGGTTACAGACTCCGCTAACCCAGAAATAGTACCTTGGGTTAAGAACTTCGCTTCAGGATGAGAACAGAAATCACGCGGCGGCAGTGGGAGGCCCCATTACCTAAAGTGATGCTTCAGGTTAAGAACAGTCTCAGGTTAAGAATGGACCTCCGGAACAAATTAAGTACTTAACCTGAGGTACCACTGTATGCTGATGACACAAAGCCCTACTTCTCCTTTACATCCACGGGTGTGGCAGCGGATGGGCTGGACCATTGTCTTGGCTCAACAATGGACTGGATGAGAGCCAACAAACTGAAGCTCAATCCAGATAAGACGGAGGCACTGTTAATCGGTTGTTCCCCAGACCAGATGGCTGGGAAGTGGCCTGCTCTTAATGGGTTTACACTGCCTCTGAAGGAGCAGGTACACAATTTATGGGTACTTCTCAATCCATTGCTGTGACTTGAGGTTCAGGTGGCCTTAGTGGCTCAGGGTGCCTTCCATCAGCTTTGGCTGGTGCCCCAGCTACGCCCCTGTTTAGACAGGGATAGCCGAACTTCTGTTGTCTGTGCTCTGGTAACCTCTAGGTTAGATTACTGTAACGTGTTATATATTGGGCTGACTCTGAAGATGGTTCAGAAACTTCAGCTGGTGCAAACTTCAATGGCCAGGTTGCTCACCGGGGCAAGACAGACTAAGAATATTACTCCGATCCTGGCCCAACTGCATTGGCTGCCAATTAGTTTTCAGGCTGAATTCAAAGTGCTGGTTTTGATTCATAAAGCCTTAAATGGCTCAGGACCACAATACTTCCAGGACTGCCTCTTCCCATATAAATTGGCCCCGACTGTGTGTTCATCATCTGACGCCCTTCTTCATGCCTCTCCTCCCCAAGAGGTCTGGAGGGTGGTAACACAAGAGTGGGCCTTTTCTGCAGTGGCTCCTCATTTGTGGAATATTCTCCCTGGGGAGGTTCGGCTGGTGCATTCATTGTACACCTTTAGGCGCTAGGCGAAAATGTTCCTCTTCAACCTTTGGCTGATTGGCATCTGATGCCCTTTTAAATGTGTTGTTGAAGGGGTGGGGTTATTGGTTTGCTGTTGTTGTTATTTTTACTATGTATCTTGTGGTTTTTATATTGTGATTTTCTGATGTGGACACCCTGAGATAAATGGGACAAAAACTGAAGTGCACCTACTTTCCATGCTGCCAACAAGGCTCATTCGAGGCCAAACGAGCCCATAGGTTCATGAACAAAGATCCGGCGGGGGTGGGGGGAGCTCACATTATCCAAAAGGATGTTGATATGGAACATAACCCTACAGAGAATTCCAAAGGCCTTGCTGGTGTTAGGATTCTTGCTCTGTGTTTGCAGTCATGGGATTGTTGTCTGTCACATGACGGTGTATGTTTTCATTCCACAGTGTGAGAAGTGACGGAGACAGGATGTTTATGTTACCGTGTTCTGTGAAGTGGGACTATTGTCCTGTTAACGGAGAAATCTGAGGGCTCCCTTGGACAAAAAACAAGGACACCAGCCAGGAATACCAGAGCAAAACAGCAGCCAGTAGGCTTGGTCTTTATTGAAGACTGTCGCAACAGGACTCCCACCTGCCACAAGGTGGAACAAGATGGAATCCCCAAACAAAAGAGCCCCCAAACTTTTATTAGCTGCTAATCCCCATGTTACACACACACCCCGCCGCAAACTACATCACGGTTACATCATGAAAGGGGAGGTCTGGTGGCAGTAATCTGAGCATCCTGGACACTGCCCTCCACCAAAACACCCATCAAGTGTAACAAAAGAGATCTTTCAATTTCTCTGTTTCCCAGCCAAGTTAATCACACCCTTTTGTCTTCATCTAGGTTTCTTATTTCTGGAATGGCTACCTGCCTGGCACTCAGGTATCAAGATGCCAGGGATTACCACTCAGGCAGAGGGGCTGCTGAGTAGCTGAGCTCACATGTCTATATGAATTTCTGAAGTTATCCCTGTGAGCCAGTACATAGGAACATTTATCAGTGAATTCTTACATTTGGTATCGTGCAGCAAAGGCCCTTTGAATAGATAGGAAGAAACAGTGATGAAGTGTTTTGTGGGGACAAATCACAAAACTCACAAAAGTGATTGTGCTGATTTTGGTAGTGGGCTGCATGTGCATGATATCTGCTGGAGGGGCAACCCCCCCAACCTGTACATAAATTCCTGCAACAGTCCTTTGTTCTTTTTCTTTGCTGATGAGAAAGGGGAAGGAGCTAAGTCAGAATGCTCCGAGTGTATTATGTGTAAATGAAGTAGCTTAGTGCTTACAAACCCAGCCTAGCTCTGACTGCGTTTTATCTCTGCTGGCACTGGGTCTGTGGCCCCGATCCCTGGGCCCATAACCATATTCGGATGGTCCTACTCGCATGTAGGACCCTGGCAGAGACACATGGCCGGCTGGCATGTTCTCTCCCTCCTAGTTGGTCGTTTGGGAGCTTCAAAAGCTTTCTCCAGCCTGAACATCACAGTGACTGATTCCAAGAGGCATCAGTGCACTTAGGATCCTGCAGAGTATTTGCAGTTTGTGTAACAGACTCAATCCTACACAATATCTGCACAGTGAGAGGAATAGAAACCCAACAGCTGGTGCCCACAAGAGTTAATCATGCTGCTTGGAGCCAGGGAAATGAGACACCCACATACTCTCTTTCTGACAGCAAGAGCCGTTCAACAGATTATCACAAGAGGTTGTGGACTCTCCCTCCTTGGAGGTTTTTGAGCAGAGGATGGGTGGCCATCTGTCATGTATTATCTTGCTGAAATTCCTGCATTGCAGGGGGTTGAACGAGATGACTCTCCAAGTCCCGTCCAACTCTACTGTTCTCGGATTCTATGATCATGCCTGCAAGCAGAATATTGCTTCTCAAGGGCAATGGTTTCCTACCCTTGCCGCATATATATCCCTACCAAAGAGGATAATGCATGTGTTTTGTGGAACCTCTTCATATTGCAGAGGACTGCAGAATTGGCTTTAGGGCATGGGTAGGCCAACTAAGGCCCATGGGCTGGATGCAGTCCAATCGCCTTCTCAGTCCGGCCTGCGGATGGTCCGGGAATCAGCGTGTTTTTACATGAGTAGAATGTGTGCTTTTATTTAAAATGCATCTCTGGGTCTACCAGTGATCTACTGCAGACGTCCAGTGATCTACTGGTAGATCACGATCTACCTGTTGGATGTGCCTGATATATGCTAAAGAGACCACAGTCTTTTTTGACCTTCATTTTAAAAAAAAACAACCCTCAAATTCTGGGTAAGCAATTGGAACCCCTGGAGTCTCAAAGATGAGGGTGTGTGCAGCTATAGAAAGACACTGCAAAGCAGAAACTTTCTGTATATCTAGGGAGATGGGGTGGAAACAACCATGATGGTGGTTTATACAAGCCAGAGATATGTAAAGGGGTCTTTAAAAAATAAGAATAAAGATTGGATTTTCAGATTAAAATTTTACAGTCACATATACAACAAACAACATAAACACTGGACTTCCCTCCTCCCCTTTGTGGGTCCTATTGTTAATCATTTCTTCCTGCATCTTTTATGATAATCCAGATCTTTTACCTCTCCATTATGTCCAAAATTCACCCTTAAACTACAAGTGTTATTCCAATCCTACTAACAATTTTAACTGTTTACAATGGTTTTAAGTTATAAATTTCCCCCATTCCTTATTAAAATTTTGGTCTTCCTGATTTCTGATTCTTTCGGTCATTTTTGCCATTTCGGCATAATCTATCAATTTGATCTGCCATTCTTCTCTGGTAGGGACTTTATCTTCTTTCCATCTCAGGGCCAATAACATCCATGCAGCTGTGGTCGCATAGATAAATAGTCTTTTCTGCTCTGTTGGGATTTCAGCACCTAGAATTCCTAAAAGGAAGGCTTTGGGAGTGTTTTTTAGAAAATGTTATTTTAAACATTTTTTTTCAACTCATTATACATCATTTCCCAAAATTCTTTTACTACCTTACATTTCCACCACATATGATAGATGGTGCCTTCTTTTTCTTTACATTTCCAACATACATTTGACCCTGTTTTACACATTTTTGCTAATTTGCTAGAAGTTAAATACTAACGGTACATCATTTTCATATAGGTTTTTTTTCAACATGTAACATGCTGTGAATTTTAAATCCCAATTCCATAACTTAGCAGGGGGTCTTAGCAGAATCATTGTTAGGGTCTCATCCATGTCCAAAGAATATGTCAGCTGTAATCACAACAGGCACCTGAAAAATGTGAATTGAATGTGTCAGTTCTCACAGCCAGCGTATCCTGGTGTATATATGAGAACAGACATGAGCCTAGGCTGAATTCATGTGACTGTGCCACCACAAACACAACTCATGTTTATCTTATTGTCACAAAGCTAACAGCAACCAACTGCCAGTAACTTTGGCTGCAATGTTTGTAAACGTTGGCCCTAATCTAGCTGTTTGCATGTCTCCCTGGTGAGATCATCAGTAATACCGTATTTCACCGCATAATAGTCACCACTGCATAACAGTCACACCCTTCTGCGGGAGGCCCTAAAATCAGTTCCAAAGCATTCACCGCATAGTAGTCTCAGAGGGATTCTCAATATGCATTCTCAGTACCAGATGAAGGCGTGAGGGGAGCAGGTGGGTGGGAAAAACTGTCATGAGTAAGGCACAAGAAACTTGGATGGCACCAAAACAGTTAGTAACAAATAATAAGCATAAGTATGTTTGTTAGGGACGCGGGTGGCGCTGTGGGTAAAACCTCAGCGCCTAGGACTTGCCGATCGTGAGGTCGGCGGTTTGAATCCCCGCGGCAGGGTGCACTCCCGTCGTTCGGTCCCAGCGCCTGCCAACCTAGCAGTTCGAAAGCACCCCCGGGTGCAAGTAGATAAATAGGTACCGCTTTCTAGCGAGAAGGTAAATGGCGTTTCCGTGTGCGGCGCTGGCTCGCCAGATGCAGCTTGTCACGCTGGCCACGTGACCCGGAAGTGTCCTCGGACAGCGCTGGCCCCCGGCCTATAGAGTGAGATGGGCGCACAACCCCAGAGTCGGACACGACTGGCCCATATGGGCAGGGGTACCTTTACCTTATGTTTGTTAATAAAAATTGTTTCCTCACATAACGGTCATCTCTTGGGCTTTTCACCACATAATAGTCACACACACACCTTTTTTAAAAAAGGAAAAGAAAAATCAGGATTAAAAATGTGGTTATTCTGCAGTGAAATGTGGTAATCAGTTCAGGGGTCGCATGGATTGTCAAGACTATCACTGGCGATCTAACCAGAGCTATTGAATGGCCCTATGTCATAGATGCTCTCTTCCAACTCTACAGTTCTATGATTTTATTATTCTCTATATGCGACACCTTCAGTTCTAGATTGGATCTCTTTTCACACTCGGCCTGAAAGAGGCATACATAGAAACATGCTTCCATCTGTGTGGAACAGCATGAGTATTCATACTGGAGAAAGTTATACACATTAGTCATAATGTGTAATGTGAGGAGCGGCTCTTTGGTTGTCAAATTTTCTAGTTCCAGAGATCCATTTCCTTCTAGGCTGTAGAGGATTCTGGGAAATGTTCTAGTCTCTACACTCTAAGACAACTTCCCACAGCAGGGAAAGATCAATAGCGCTGAGCCTGCTGTCTTGCAGGGAAGCTTCTGAGGAGCGCTGGGATTCCCCATCACTGGGCGAGATTAAAGGGAGCTTTTAAATCAATAGTTATTTAAAGAAAACGGCCCTACTTTGGTATGCCTGTCATGTTTGTCTTCGTGATGAAGTAGAATTACCAAAGAAGGTTTTGGCATTGCTTACAATGATGCAAATTCTCATCTATTTTAATGATTTCCAGAACTTTCCCGAGGTAGTTGTGGTAACCATTTTCTTCTAACTGAATCTCCCCCTTGACTTAAAATAATTGTACCCTTATTAAGTATGACTGATCTCAAAATGGTGGCTGCCGTGGGCGCCACTTCTCTGCTGGTGTTCCTCAGAATTGCCCCCCTGCGTCCACTCACGGAGAGCATCCGTTCCTGCTGCCATTACAAAGCTTTTTTGTGCCTAAAAGCAGTTGGCCTCATATGGCCCAATGTCCAAGAGGTGGCAAGGGGCAGCTTGCTTGTGCCAGTTTTGAGAGAAGTTGAGCTTGTTTGAACTTGGAGCCGTGAGTGAGCTGTTGTGTGGCACAACCAGGCAAAATGCAGCCCACTAGCCATGCCCGGCAGACCAGCTAGGGCTCCATAAGCCTCCAGATTTTGCTGCCTGCCTGGGACTGCAAAAGCAGGGAGCTTATCAAGCACCTGGCTGGCCAAAACCCAAGTCTTTTCCATCTTATCTTATCCCTAGCTAGAGCATCCAAAACCTGGACTGAGAGTTAGGAGGAAAGAAAAAAGCAAAAGGTGGTATCGGGAGCGCTCATAATTGAGAGCTGGAGCAGCAAAAGGAGACTTCAGATGAAAGGAGGGAGGGAGCTTGTTGTATAATGCATAACTTGGACTCGGGCCCAGTACTTTTGCTCCTGTTTGCTCTTTCCCTGGGCTGCTTTCCCAGGCATGTGGTCTGAATCCTGGCCCATTGTGTCAGGCACAAAGTCCCTCTTCCACAAGGAATCAGGTCTTTTGAGGCAGTCTGCCCTCAAGTGACCAGCTACGCAAAAGGTTGTGAGTAGAAACAGGGAGAATCCCAGAGATGTCTGAGAAGGGAGGACTCCACTGCAAAAGGCTCAGTGTGATGCAGAAAAAGCAGACTGTCTGGCACACAGAAAAAGGTGGGATGTAAATAAATATAATATACAAACAAGCAAACCATATTTTATGTTAACTATGGTTTTACATAGCATTTGACCCAAGCCAGTCACACACAGATCCAGTTCCAGTTTAAAATAGTGCAAGTTTTCCACTTGTTATATTTATCCATTGCAATACGTAGATGGTTTTCAACACACAGAATCTGCAGGATAGAAGGGCAAATAGCTGCTTTCGACTTTTACAGGAACTAAGAGTACTATTCTAGCCTTTTTCTTTCTTTCTTTTCCTTTTAGCAAAGGAGGGACACTGGGATCAGAGAAGGTGGAGAGTAAGCAAGCAATTTCTAGCAATGAGTAATTCCAAGCCATTAGGGGAATATATCCTGCCATTAGCTTCCACTGATAAAACTTCAGTCAAGCATCCTGGACTATTAACAAGCCATCAGCCTAGCAAAGGATTATCTCCCAGAACTCATGACAAACTTTCTGTTCTTATTCATGTGGGAATTCTGTATAAGCATAACTTACAGAATGCATGATGTCCATAAACATAATATAAACTTTTATTAACTATTTGCAGAATGAGGAGTCTCTGCTGAAGGAAGCCATAGCTTCTCTGTTGCTAAATCACTCTCCTGCCCACAAATGCCTTCTGGCCTCTTACGCAGGAAGGCGGGCACTTGCTCCTGCTGTGTGCAAACAAAAGTACAGTGGTGCCCCGCAAGACGAACGCCTCGCAAGACGGAAAACCCGCTAGACGAAAGGGTTTTCCATTTTGGAGGCGCTTCGCAAAACGAATTTCCCTATGGGCTTCCTTCGCAAGACGAAAGCCCATAGGGAAATCTCCGGGACAGTGGGGAAGCGCAGCGCTTCTTCCCCACTGTCCTCGGACCTCCTCCGAAGGCTGGCGGTGGGGCGGAAAGCCCTTCTCCCCGCGCCAGCCTTCGGAAGGCTCCTCCGAAGGCTGGCGGTGGGGCGGAAAGCCCTTCTCCCCGCGCCAGCCTTCGGAAGGCTCCTCCGAAGGCTGGCGGTGGGGCGGAAAGCCCTTCTCCCCGCGCCAGCCTTCGGAAGGCTCCTCCGAAGGCTGGCGGTGGGGCGGAAAGCCCTTCTCCCCGCGCCAGCCTTCGGAAGGCTCCTCCGAAGGCTGGCGGTGGGGCGGAAAGCCCTTCTCCCCGCGCCAGCCTTCGGAAGGCTCCTCCGAAGGCTGGCGGTGGGGCGGAAAGCCCTTCTCCCCGCGCCAGCCTTCGGAAGGCTCCTCCGAAGGCTGGCGGTGGGGAGGAAAGCCCTTCTCCCCGCGCCAGCCTTCGGAAGGCTCCTCCGAAGGCTGGCGGTGGGGCGGAAAGCCCTTCTCCCCGCGCCAGCCTTCGGAAGGCTCCTCCGAAGGCTGGCGGTGGGGCGGAAAGCCCTTCTCCCCGCGCCAGCCTTCGGAAGGCTCCTCCGAAGGCTGGCGGTGGGGCGGAAAGCCCTTCTCCCCGCGCCAGCCTTCGGAAGGCTCCTCCGAAGGCTGGCGGTGGGGCGGAAAGCCCTTCTCCCCGCGCCAGCCTTCGGAAGGCTCCTCCGAAGGCTGGCGGTGGGGCGGAAAGCCCTTCTCCCCGCGCCAGCCTTCGGAAGGCTCCTCCGAAGGCTGGCGGTGGGGCGGAAAGCCCTTCTCCCCACGCCAGCCTTCGGATGGCTGTCCTGAAGACTTGCGGTGGGAGGAGGGTTTTCCTTCCCACCGCCAACATTCAGAATGCTGTTCTGAATGTTGGCGGTGGGGAGGAAAAACCCTCCTCCCACCGCAAGCCCTGGGAACAGAGGAGAAGCGCTGCGCCCCTTCCCCTCTGTTCCCATACCTGTCCTGAAGGCTTGCGGTGGGGAGAAAAGCCCTTCTCCGCACCGCCAGCCTGGCAAGCGGTTTCCATAGGAACGCATTAATTGATTTTCAGTGCATTCCTATGGGAAACCGTGCTTCGCAAGACGAAAAACTCGCAAGAAGAAAAAACTTGCGGAACGAATTAATTTCGTCTTGCGAGGCACCACTGTAATACAATACTGCAGAATAACACAACAACTCACCCTAGTTTCTTTTTTCAAGAGGTTGGGGGGAGGGAGTCCTGCTTTTACACGGTTGAAATTGTTGTAAACAAAATCTGTCCTTTCCCCCTTATGGGGTATCCAAGAGCCCGTATGGAGTCCTTAAGTGGGTTCTCTATTGGTAGGAGAAAATAACAGAGACCAACCAGAGAATATTGAGAAGCAAAGCAGCTAGTAAGCCTGATCTTTATTCAACTGTTGCAACAGGGTGCTCCCCTCACACGCAGGAGATAGGTGGAGAACCCAGAACAAAGGTGTGCCTGTCCTTATGTAGACTTTTAGAATTGCCCACCCTCAAACTCCAGACCACCCCCAGAAACATCATACATACATCACAGAAGGGGTGTAGCCCAGGACACCCCCCCCAGTACATCATACATACATTACAGGGGGCGGTCTAAAACAGAATCCTGTGTTGTTAATCTCCTGTCTGGCAGGCTACCTGCTTGCATTACCTGGGTTTTGGCCACTCTTTTGTTATTATAACTACCATATTTTTCACCCCATAGGACGCACTTTTTCCCCTCCAAAAATGAAGGGGAAATGTGTGTGCGTCCTATGGGGCGAATGCAGGCTTTCGCTGAAGCCTGGAGAGCAAGAGGCATTGGTGCGCACCGACCCCTCTCGCTCTCCAGGCTTCAGGAAGCTATCCGCAAGCCTTGCAAGCTCGGCGGGAGTTCCTGCGGTCTCACAAGGCTTGCAGGCAGCAGCCTGCAGCCCCGGCGAGTGTCCGCAAGCCTTGCGCGCCCGGCAGGAGGTCCCGCCGAGCGTGCGAGCCTTGGGGCGGCAGCCTGCAGCCTGAAGCACACGGAGCCCTCCGGAGGGTGCCCCGTGCTTCGGGCAGGTGTGCGCAAGGCTTGGGGCGGCAGCCGCGGTGGCGGGGGGGGATAAATTTTTTTATTCATTCCCCCCCCCAAAAAAAACTAGGTGCGTCCTATGGGCCGGTGCGCCCTATAGGATGAAAAATATGGTGCTTGATTCCTCAATCCAGGTCACAGGCTCACCCTTAAATGTGCCCATAAGGCAGGATTGGTGAGCACAGAGACATTGGGGAGGTTTTTTCATTTCCTCCATCCTTGGACAGAAACATTTGGTCAGTTTGAGAGAGTCAAAATGGTTTCAGGACTTTCTTCCTATACTGTTTCAGACATGTGGTGTATATATTTATGTACGTGTTTGCCTTGAACATTTAATTTATATATTTGAGACCTTAAATTCTTATAACAAAATGATAAAAGGAAGGGCATTGATCTGACCTAGAACATCAAGGAAGACTTTGATAATTTGGTCGCCTTATTCCTGGAATTGATGATAATACGGTCCCAACTCCTCGAGAGGCGTGGTTGGCGTGGTTGCCCCACCAGGCGGCAATCAACAGGGCCAGGAAAATTGCGGATTGTGCCGTGGCACAGAAGGTGCAACTATTGTGGGGCTGGGTGATACGGCACCCCACCATTACATTCGACCAGGAGGCCTTGTTGCACTGTGATGGTGTTCACCTTACCAATGATATTTGGCTGGCCGATATCGTCAAGGGCATTAGGGGTTGGCTGCAAGTATAAGGGTGTTGGTGGCAAGCCTTTTGGCTCGGGTGGCGGCTAAGCATTGGGTAAGCCTTGTCATGGGAGGGGCGGTTGTTGCCTCTGGCCTGTCTCTCCCCTTAAAGGGATCTGGGGGTGTGGTTCCTGTCTGAAGCATGGGCATGGGCTAGGGCCATGCCATGACCCCATCAGTGGCCCTGGGGGTGCTCAATTGATGTACATCATAGGGCTCCCCCTATCAGTGGTTGACCCTTTCGGGTCTCCTGCAGACGGGCAGGAGTCAGGATGGAGCATTGCTTCACCCAGTTGCCTAAGCCAAACCGCTCACATCTGTAACCAATAAAGTTGTGGCCTGATTTATCCCATTAACCCAACATATTGGTGTCTTTCTGTTTATTTCTGAGGGAACTGCGGGGCCCGGGGCCTCGCCACACAAAGGTGCCTGTATGCAAACAAATGAAGACAGGATCACATCTGTATTCAACTTAGCTTTGGGTTAGAGGGGTCTGTTGAGATGCTGACTGGAGTGAAAATGCAATTAGATTTATCTTTGCTGCAACATAGAGTGTGTTTGGTATGGTATCTTTTTCCCCCCTGTACTGCCAGATTTCATCATGACTGTATTATGATTTCAGTTGATTTAGATACATGTACTCTGTTAGCAAAAATTATTAACTTCAAATATCCACATATCCTATTACATAATTAACTGTTATTATTATTTGTCTGCCTCTGGATTATAGTATGAGATATTGCTTTATCTGAATGTCTGGCACAAAACCAATCAGTCAGTTTTGGCGTGGATTGGTCTCTATTTCTTTAATTATATAACTAGGGAAAGTCATGTGATTACTCCTCCCATGACTCACTCCTCATTGTGGTTGAGCTATACTGTATAGACACATCTTTAATATTTAACTGTACTTTGTGATAACAGGTGATAACTGTGGACTATGTCCTACTTGCAACATGGGCATATGCAGAAGATCATAATCATAATAAGGCACTTAAAGATTTTTCCGTGGTAAGTAATCAATCAGTCAAATTAATTAATTAATAATAGCAATAACATGGCTTCTCAGCTTCCATTTCCTTTTCCGGGTTGCAATAGGGAGGAAATAATACTAGGCAGTTTTTCTTTTTCTTTTCTTTTTTTAAAAAAAGAAATCATTTTGGGGCAGATAGAGGGGCGCACTGCTACCAGACCACTACCATATAAACATTTCTGGGTTACTTCATATTCATTATCTCCTACAAACAACTTCCACCACCCTAACAAAAGAAACACGTAGTATAATTATGAAGTCCAGTTTGAAGACCTTCGCCTGATTCACACATCATTTTAAACCATGGTTAAAAGCTTAACTATAGTTTAAAAGTGAATGTGCAGTGTGTTTAACACCTCCCCTGTGTTAGAGTTACGTGACTGGAGTTCTCTGATCTGGGCCTTGGGCCTTGGGCAGAGAGTGAATCGATAAGTTCTCCACACCAAGAAAAGAGTTCCAAAGTTTTACTGCAAACTTCTTTAAAATGGTTACAAAATATATATATTGTAAATGCAAATCGACACATTGCTCTTAAACAATGAGCAATGCAGTCCAGTTTTCTTTAGGTTCTTACTTGTTGATGGTCCAAGAGAGAGATTCAGTTTAGCAAGTTACTTGTTCGATATGCCAGTGGCTTCTGAGAACCAGATATTGTGCCCATCTCTAATCTAGAGCATATTTGAAATATACTCAGAGTCCTGTAGTGATTTCATGCTCTTTAATGCTGCTTGTAAAAACAGTGATTGAATTGCCCCCCAAACCTCAGGCTTTTATATACATTATTTACACAATGAGTCCCGTCTGATTCTGCTTCCCTCCTGAAGCCTGATTGGTCTTTTCTTGCAAGCCAATCAGTTGTTGCATTCTAGGATCCTACTTGCCTATTGTTCTAGGATCCAAGCTTAGAACAGTATTAGTTCAGACAGAGCAGTGGAATGCCCCGACCAGTGCTCCATGTGAACAGACTCTGCACAATCAGACGTGCTCCCAAAGTATTGGCCATGTGCAGGTCTCCTTTGAGAGATATTCATTGGCAGGAAGGAAGAAACAAAGACTCCACCCCCTTGCTGTGGCTTTAGCTACACAAGCGCCTTCTGTACTCGCTACCGTTCTCTGCAGAACAGACATTCTGAAAATGCAAACCTCCACATAGCATTTTAGGCACATTAAACTTTTACGAGAGGAGATATGATAGCCATCTTCAAATATCTAAAGGGTTGTCACATGGAAGATGGAGCAAGCTTGTTTTCCCCTGCCCCAGATGGTAGGACCTGAATCAATGGCTTCAAGTTACAAGAAAGGAGATTCTGGCTAAATATTGTAAAGAAATTTCTGTTTGCCAGTGGAACAGACTCCCTCAGGTGGCTGTGAACTCTTCTTCATTTGAGGTTTTTAAGCAGAGGTTTGATGGCCACCTGTCAGGGATGCTTTACTCACGTTTCACTACATTCAGTGTGGCTTACTCCTAGAGAAATGTGCGCAGGGTAGTAGCCTTAAAATTGCTCTCTGTTTAAAGGCTGTTTGCCTGGCATGGGCCAGGCAAAAGGGCCTGATTCACAGGCTCTTGCGAGCATTTGCAAGCATAGTTGATAGAAAACCCACCTGCTCCGTGCTTTGAATGGAATCTGCCTCTCTGGGTCTCCCCTCCTTTTGTGCAGCTTCCAAGCTTTCAATGGATGCCAGCATATAATAGGATAATAAGGGATAATAGATACTCTGGCGTCCTGGTAATTAATACCCTCAGAATGGCATCCCATGTAGTCACACAATACCAATCAGTTCATCCAGCTTGGGCAGACATGGCAACAAGTTAATAGGAAGCTCTGCAAATACCGTAGTTTTCGCTCCGTAAGACGCACTTTTTCCATCCTAAAAAGTAAGGGGAAATGTGTGTGCGTCTTATGGAGTGAATGCAAGCCGGAGGCTCTGCTCAGTGCTCCCTTTAAAGAGCCGCGTGGAGTGTGTGTGCGGCTCTTGGGGGCTTTTCCCCGAGGAGGGAGAAGGGCAGCCCGTCAGTGACAGTGACACACACTCCATGCGGCTCGTGAAAGGGAGTGCTGAGCACAGCCTGAGATGCATACAGGCTCTGCTCAGCGCTCCCTTTAAATATTTTTTTTTTCTTGCATTCCCCCTCTAAAAACTAGGTGCATCTTATGGTCAGGTGCATCTTATGGAGCGAAAAGTACGGTGTCCAGAGGGTGCGGGGGACCACAACCCCCAAGCCACTAATCTGGAGTGACAACACATCTCAGTTCCTTAAGTCTATGTGTAGTAATCTCTGACCACTGCACGGCTTGAATGCTGCACATTGTGCAAACGTAAGACTTAGCGCACGTTGCCCCTCCCACTTTTGCTTCGGGCCACACCCTCAGACATGCCCACTGCAAGGGAATGTGCCAGGGTCAGTCCAAGACATTTTAGCACCTGAGGCAAACGACAACTGCTTCTCCCCAACAGGCAAGAAGGTGTGAGTGAAGCTCTGCATCAGGAGCAAGGGTGGGAGACCTCCTACTTGCCAAGGTGGCCCTGTAAAGGTCCATGGCAGCAGTGGGTGATGCTTTCCTTGAAGGCCAGATCTGCTGCCCCTGTGGATTCTGCCACCTGAGGCGGCTGCTTCACCTTGCCTCCTGGGTGGACCGGCCCTGGAATGTGCCCTTGAGCTGAAAAAGGCTCCCCCCCTGTTGCTGTACACACACACCCTGAACTCCGAGGCTTGAACATTAGGAGGACCTCTTACCTGTAAGCACTCTTAGACTATATAGAGCAGCCTGCCTCTGGAGGTGGTGGTGATGGGCTCCCTTTTGGGGGGCAGGGTTTAAGCAGAGGCTGGTAGGCTTATCTGCAAGGGATGCTGTGGTTCCATCCTGCGTTTGCAAGACACTGCCTTGAGAATGGGGATGGACTAGATGACCGCTAAGGTTCCTTCCAGCACCATAGAATGACAGAATTCTAATGACCGAATATGCAGAATTAGACCAGTTATCAGAAAGAATAAAAAAAAAATCAAAGGAAGTATTAACCACAAAATGGGAAGCCTTTTAAATTTATTTGAAAAATAGCAATGGCAGTTTGAAGTTTGTAGCAGTATTTGAATAACTTCAGTAGGAGTTTTAAATCTGATGGAAAACGTAGGATAGAATAAATAACATTAAAGCCAAAATATGCTATAATATGGCACTGATTAATGGATGAGAAATAGAAGTAAGGAGTAGACGGGAAGTCAGGTACGTAGGAAAAAGTCATTTTTATGTTAAATATATTGTGAGCAATATTCAATGTATTGGTGGTGTTGTTGTTTTGTATTTTTCTTCTTTCTTTCTTAGTTGTTAGGTGATGGATATCTGTGTATCTTCATATTTTCTTTTTGTATGTGGTGTATTAAAATGAAATTAAAAGCTATTTAAAAATAATAATCACAGAATTCTAATGAAGAATTCGTCTTCTTCTTCTTTTTAAAGTGCCACTTCACTAATGCACACCCTGTGTCTAAATCCAGTGCTGGATTATTTCTGACTGCAAAAAGTATAAAAACAGAACGTTGGGGAACTCCTTGCTCTGGAAAAGAAACCTTTTCCTCAGTGCAGTGGTACCTTGGTTGTCGAACGGCTTGGCTCCTGAACAAATCAGCTCCCAAGTAAGTGTTCCGGTTTGCGAACGTTTTTTGGAAGCCGAATGCCCAACACAGCTTCTGATTGAGTGCAGGAAGCTTCTGCATCCAATCAGAAGCCGCACCTTGGTTTTCGAACAGTTCTAGGAGTTGAACGGAATCCCAGAACAGATTAAGTTTGAGAACCAAGGTACCACTGTATTGGCTATTGTCAGGGAACTGCCATCGGAGCCAGAGGGAGAGGGAGGGCTCCAGAGGGATTCCGGAGAGTGTCCCGGGAGGGAGAGAAGCAGCACGTCTTCTGGGGAAGGAAATCAGCGTAGCACCAGTGGAGAAGGGGGGCAGATGGGGGAATCGGCGAGGTGGCTCCAAGACTCCTCGTGGGGACCAGCGGGGAGAGCACGGGTCCTCCGATGCCCACACCCTCCCTGCGCAGAAGGCTTCCGCGCAGGGAAAATAGGCGGAGACTAGGCGTCAAAGAGCTTCTTTGCTGGAAGAAGTTCAAGAAACGCCCACTGATGTTTAAGGGATTTAAACTTAAATTGCAATTGAAAGTACCAAAGAAACACATGAAACAAGGTTACAATTTGCTGATAAATTTATTATTAAGAATGCATTGTGCGGGAGATGTGGGGAAGTTCGATGGAAAGTTGGAATAAGCTGTTGAAGGGTTATGACTTTTTCTATTTTCTTTTTATATTTTTCTTTCTTTTTTTTCTCCTTCTGTTTTCTGTCTGTGCCTGAAAAAAATGCAATAAAAACTATTATAAAAAGAAAAAAAAGAAACGCCCACTGACGGATTCTGCCAGCGATTGAGACAGCCACAGGCGAGTGGCTGTCCAGACAGAAAGGGTTCACTCAGGCAACCCAGCCAGGTGTGGCGCCGATTTACGCACGAGCAACCCCTAGAACCACTACAGCTATATACCCAAAAGCAGATGAAGATGATTCTATTTGAATAAGTATTATACTCAGTTTGGGGATTTGTTATCTTTCCCTGAATAACTTGGTGCATTTTTAAGCACCCATTGCAGACCCCCAAGCCGCAGGCGTGCATTTGCAACCCTGGAGAACACGGCTCAGCAACACGGCCTAGACTGTCACTGCCATTACAAGTCCTTTCCTCTTGAACGGCCAACGCAGGTGGGCAAAGTCCAGCATCTTGGCAGCATCCTGCTCATGCCGTGCATCCTCAAAGATCCATAGGGAACAGCAGTCAGCATCACAGCACCTCTGAGCTCAAGCAGGGGTGCTTTTCCTGCTCCCCTAGCCCCCCCCCAGTGCCTCAGCACCATGTCAGTTTGCATTTCTTAGTGCAGAAAGTATCGATCTGATCTTTCCTATTCTAATTAATTCAAGAGGGTTCTGGAAGCTTCTACGTGTGGAAGTAACAAGCAGAAGGTTCATGATGTTTGGGTTATTCCTTCAGAGAAGCTGAGTAAGTACAGCTGGCTTAAACTGGTCACCTCTTCTGTCAAGGTCATGCTGACTGTAATAATAGCAGACCAGTATAAAGTAAGCAAGGGGACGCGGGTGGCGCTGTGGGTAAAACCACAGTGCCTAGGACTTGCCGATTGTATGGTCGGTGGTTCGAATCCCCGCGGCGGGGTGAGCTCCCGTCTTTCGGTCCCAGCTCCTGCCCACCTAGCAGTTCAAAAGCACCCTTAAAGTGCAAGTAGATAAATAGGGACCGCTTACCAGCAGGAAGGTAAACGGCGTTCCGTGTGCTGCGCTGGCTCGCCAGAGCAGCGATGTCACGCTGGCCACGTGACCCGGAAGTGTCTGCGGACGACGCCGGCTCCCGGCCTCTAGAGTGAGATGAGCGCACAACCCTAGAGTCTGACAAGACTGGCCCGTACGGGCAGAGGTACCTTTACCTTTTTTATAAAGTAAGCAGCACATAAGCGGCACACAAAACGCTACCAAACCATTCTACGTTCTAAATCTTATATTAATAATTCAAAAATTGAGAGAGCTAAGTACAAGATCTACTACAGAAGCCACAAACTGAAAACTCATTCAAATTGTGTCGGAAAGGAAGATTCAGTCTTTAAAGTTCCTTTAGCTAGGCTCCTGTAGAGATCAACAAAAGTAAGTTTGATCAAATGAAGTGTCGGCGATGTTGCACTCAAAGGTTAGATATCGAGGATAAGTTTGATCAAACAAAGAGTCGGTGATGTTACGCACAAGAGTTAGACAGGGTGCCGGCGTTTGTCACCTGTTTCGCCTATGAAGAGTGTCAGGCTTCTTCAGTAAGTTCTCTCTCACGGTTTATAAACATTCAACTTCATATGCTAAGTTCTTTCTTGACTTGAGCATTTATTCATTTACTAAGACTGTAATAATAGGCCAGAAGGAGCCTGGGATTCACTTTCTTTCTGTCTCTCTTTCCTTCTGTGTGATGTTCTGTAGATAGTATGCTAAGTGTTAAAGCTTGGTCTTATTATAAGTTGTTGTAAGTTTAAGTTAAGTCTGCAGCAACTGGATTTCTTATGGACAGTGCCAGTCCTGAATGTATTGGGATTTGTGACCATTATGCTCATTTGCCTTCAGTAGCAGTAAAGCTCTGCTGGATGAAATACAATTGCCTCTGGTCTATTTTTGGGGGGGATCCCGCAACGCGTTTAAGTTTTTGCTCTGCTAGCTATACGTTGGAGTTCTGCTCTGCATCAACACTGAGTAGAATTACAGGACGCACCACGCCAGGACACAGAAGAGGCCAAACGCTCGGGTGTCTTGGTAACGCGGCCGCAGCCGGGCGGGCTGACAGGCGAGGGAGGCGGGGAGGATCGGCGGCGGCGTCGGCTGCGGCGTCGGGCAGCTTCGGCCCATGCGCAGTGGCGGGCGCCTGCCCTTCCCTTCCCCGCCGGGCCCCATTTAAGGCGCGCGAGCGCAGCGGCCAGAGGGAGAGAAGCGCGAAGGAGCGGCGAGACGAGGATCGGAGTCCCTGCGCAGCGTCCAGCCACCGCCACAAGACCATGAGGGAGATCGTGCACCTGCAGGCCGGCCAGTGCGGCAACCAGATCGGGGCCAAGGTTAGGGCACGGGGCAGGGGACCCGGGGGTGGGGGGACTAGGGCCACGTTCCCATTGCCCCCCCACCGGCCATGGGGCCTCCTGGCTCTCGGGGCGGGCGGGCGGACCCCCCGAAAAGGGCGCTCGGACCCTTCGCCCCCTTCCCAGCTGGGCGGAGGCGCATCGGCTGGTCTCCTCTTCCACGATCTCGGCGCCTTTTTCCTGGGCGGCCTGGCGCGCGCCATGCGGGGGGGGGGGGGGTAAAGAAAACTTAAATCTGGTGGGGGGTCCTCCAGTTTTCCCTGCCCCCTACCCCGACCGCCGTGGGGAATTGTAGCTTGGCGGCTTCCCGGTGGCGGCTCCTTGGCGGATCGTGCCTGGAGCGCAGGGTGGGAACCCGGGAACGATGACGAAGCGCTTGGCTCCGTGCGCCACGGAGAGAGCGGCTGCTTTCTCCGTGGCGCCCAACCGATCCCAGATCGCGCGTCTGGCGCTGCCTTTGCGCGCCCAACCGATCTCAGATTCGCGCGTCTGGCGCTGCCTTTGCGCGCCTTGTTTTCCCGCGTGTGTGTGTGTGTGTGGCGGGGCTGCGGATCTCT
This sequence comes from Podarcis bocagei, assembly GCF_964188305.1. Lineage (NCBI taxonomy): Eukaryota > Metazoa > Chordata > Lepidosauria > Squamata > Lacertidae > Podarcis > Podarcis bocagei. Next base: position 8,770,974 of record NC_138143.1, on the reverse strand, counting down.
GCATTGCGGCCGCCAACATGGCTTCCGCTCTTAGCCGCTTACGAAGGCATCTGGAGGGGGGCGATCTCCTCCGGGATCTTCGCCCCCTTCCTCTCCTGCGCCGCAGACGGATTCCCAGGCGGGGCTCTCCGTCGCTGGTGGAAGGCTAGACACCCCCTTCCCTCCTCCGTGAGATTTTGGCGCAGTCTGGTTAGGTCTGGAGGGAGGGCGAGGCTTGGCCGAGCTGCCCTGCTGCCACCCAGCCGTTGAAGAGATGTGTCTTTTTTATTTGATCGCTTCATCGATCTCCCTCCTTTCCTCCAAATGATGGTCAAGGCGACCTTTTGGCTTCGTCCAGTTTAGTGGGACAGCACTGGGAAGCCTGGAAACGTTTCCCAAAGGAACGTGTGGCGCAAGATTCTCCCTCCCTAACATGGATGCAGAGGAAACCCGAACATGCTGTATAATGCTGCGTGAGAATGCAGCAGAATCAACATGTGCCAAATACACTGCGGTGCTGACGCTGTGCAGCAACAGGGGAATGAGAACTGTGTCAGAACTCTGCCTGGTGCAAAGCAGAATCAAACAGAAGGCATTCTGTCCTCCCCCAACAGTGTCTCCAGGGATGGGGGAACTTATGGCCCCCTGGATGTTGCTGGACTCTTCACCTCCATCAGTCACGGCCAGCCAGGCCAATGGTCAGAGGCGATGGTGGTTGTAGTCAAACAACATCTGGATAGCACCAGGTTTCCATGCAGTGTAGGATGGGCATCCTTTGGGTATGCTTATTGGGCTAAATTAGCACACCTAAAATTGCCTGTTCTGTTTGGTTGTTTACTTAGGTCAGTTCCCATGGTGCTTGAGGGGAGGTACTTTCTGATCTGTGTCATGACAGCCTCCATTATGGCCAGAAGTATATTGGAATTTATTTATTTTTTAATTATTATTTTGGGATTTTTACATACATTATATTATCTCCTTCCAATTTTTCAATTTCCTGTACAGCTTTCCCTCCCCCCCCCCCATCCATTGGAAGGGTTCAAACAATTATCCTCAGCCACGGGCATAGCCTCTTTAGTTTCCACAGAATGTCTTTTGTTCCAGTAGTTTCTATCCACTGAAGATAGGAGTTCCATCTGTTCTTTATCATGGTGGACTTGACCTTCCATGTTGTTTCCTGTGACGTTACTGCGACAATGTCCGACTGAATAAGTTCAAAGAAATAACTATTCCATGCCTCTACTGTCCATTTCTCTCTATCTTTCCAACCTAAAACTATCGTTGCCTTTCCGGCTAATAGCATAGCTTTGAAAGTAAACTGGCCCCCTTTCTCTATAGCCGTTTTCCCAAGTATACCCATTGCCGTCTATTGAAAGCTTCACTTTAAACAGTTCATTAATAACCTTTAGGATTTTATTCCAGAAGAAGTATATTGGAATTAACCATCCCTCGTGTCTTGGTCTGAACTTTGTTGAAAGGAACGCAGTGGGGCCAACTACTCCCATCATTTAGCATTGGAAGATGTCTGTTGCAACTGCAAATTGCCTTAAACCCCTCTGAATTGATACTGTTTCTCTTCTGTTAACCTGCACCTACAAACTGCAGGGTTACCAAACCATCAGAAAGGGATTCCTCCCCACCTTTCTCAGACGGAGAGAGGAAGTAGGTTAGAAATGAAACGCACCTTTCCACCCTGACCCTCAGAAGAGCTCCACCTTTGTTAGTGGTAACACAGAGGTTGCCATCAAAAGCAAGAGTTACTTATTTGTGGAGAGGTGGGTGAGCCTTCAGGTTCTCATGTGGGAGAGCTGCTGATAGTTCCCTTTCTACAAGGCTTTTATTTGCTTTATGAGGAAAATGCATAGGTGGGAGAGTCCTTGCTGCTAAACCAGCTTTCCTTGTAATCTTAATTAAGATACGCTGAGGTCTAACTAAAGCGCACACACGCACATACTCCACTCACACACCAAAACAAATCTCACTACAGCCAACCAAAGACAACCAAATACACCCTAGGTCACCCCAACCTCTCTCACTGCCGAAGAAATACCACAAGCGAATAGTAAGAGTACCCACACAAGTGACGCTGACACAAAACCCCACACATAACACTTAGTAGAAGAATTGCCCCCTCCCCCTCTTTCCCCCTTTTCTTCTTAACCTAACACTGTATGCAACAGTGTCTCACAACAAATGAAACTGATCTGTAGAAAACACAACTTGAAAAAAGAGACAAGGCACGTATTTTTGTAAATTAAGAAATCTTTGATAAAAAATATTTTTTGAAGAAAACACAGGTGGTTAACCTATGAGGATGGCAGGCAGAAGCTTAAATAACTGAAAGCTGCTTTCAAAGTAGTTCTCCACACAGCAAGCTAAAAATTGGGGAGAAGGGCTCTGGCCTTGTCTTCTACAAGGAGAAGCTTTCCATCAGGTACACCCCCACCTGCAATCAGAAATGGTATGGCCCAGACACCAGTTTGTAACTTAAATGAGAGTCAGACCTGAGTCACCATTGCAAAGCTCACTTTTCTTCCATTTGAGAGATCGACAAGGGAGGGATCAATCTTTGAGTCATCCAGAGTTTCTTCACTTGTTAGCCCTCCAGGGGAAGATCGTGCCAGGGCAATTGCTTCTTGGGCCATGTGCCCAGGCCTCTCATCAAGATGGCTATCCCAAGTCCTGGTGACTTTCCTCACTAAGAATGGCTGCAGAACTAGGCTGGCAGCTGTTCTACTGCAATGCCCTTTGAAGATTATGCTGTAGCTCTCCTGACACACACACAAAAATCAGCTTCTCTCCCTCCCTGCCTTAAACATCTGTCTGGTTTTCGTGGCTGGACCTGCTGGGGATCTGAAGGCATTAATAAACCCTGAGGTCAAAGACTTATCTGCTCAGCATGCTGGGATGACCGCAAACATGTGCCCATGTAGAATTGATGCATTCTTGGACAGCAGATTCATCTTGACCTCTAGGCTCAATGCAGCTGTAGCAGCAGAAGGTGGGGCTCTGATAGCGCCACGGGCTTCACGTTGCATTGATGTGTCTCCCTACCCCTCTACACACACACACACACACACACTGTGCTCATAGGGCATTCAGGAGCGATTCTGCACAGAGCCAAGCTGGCTTAAATAGTAGCCTCACCCTTTATGGTAATGAGATCTGGCTTGCTCTCTCCTCACATAACGCACCTCCTGCAGAACAAAGGCAGCAGCTGTGCTCCCAGGCTGGTTTTCAATGTGCAGGGGCATGCTGCTCCAGCAGAAGGCTCCTGGGGAGAAGTCTTGCGTGCTCACCTCTTCCCATTGGGTGGTAACTTTTTTTAAAACAAAAATGGGCTTGGCCTGAAGCACGCAAGATGGGAGGTGGCTGCCTGCTCGAGATGGAAGGCCCCTCTTCATTTTAAGGCACGGCCACATGGAGAAGAAGCTGCCAGCTAGAACTGGCTGTTTGTTTGGGGGACCAAGTGCAGAATGGAAAGCCAGGCGTTCCAGCGCTAATCTGGGAAATGCATGGCCCTCATTTACAGCAGCAAAGTTTCAAGAGCCGTTGCAAGTGCAGGCAGGGTGCTGGAGAATGGGTGTGTTCTTTATGAACACGTCACTGGAGCCTGTGAAGCTCCAGCCTTTTCCTGCTGCCGGGCGAAGCCTGTCAGCCATCTTTGCTGTCAGCCTCTCCAGCACACCAGCCTCTTGGGCTAGAAGCCTCCTCGCTCTCCTCGCTGGATTGATGACTGCAGTGCTCGCCTCTCCCTACTGGTCCAGCTGCTTTCTTGGGTGTGGGTGTGTGCTTGCACAGAGAGGGGTGGCGTTAAAGAGTGCACCAACGTCTCTGTCCACCCTTCTGGACTCTCCTTCAAGCTCTCCCCCACCCTTGGGCTTTTGCAGGCATTGGGTATAAATAGAATCTGCCACTCATAGTGCTGCGGTTCCTGCAGCAGCGTGAGGGAAGCAAAGACTGACAGAGCGACTCCATTTTAGAGCTGTGCACAGTGCTCTGTCTGCAAGGGGGAGGAGGGAGGGGGTATGATATGATTTCAGGCAGTGGGCTTCCTATTTGTATGCTGCTCTGCCGGGGAGATCTACTCTTTTCAGCCTCTCAGACTTAAGTGATAACAGCTTATTCCCAGAGCAGGTTTTGCTGCCTAAGGGAAGGGCAAACATGCAGTGGGAGAGATTTTGGGGAGCAAGTGTGAGCCCAGGGGGTTCTGTCCCAATCTCTTGAGGAGGTGGCCTTCATAATATTAATATAGTATATCAGGGTGTAAAGAGCACGTTCGTCGTCATTGTTGCAGCAACTGTGTATGGTGGGTCTGCATTTCAGATGGGAACTAAGGGGGTTTGGTGCACAGATCTAGTTACAGGCAGGTAGCCGTGTTGGTCTGCAGTAGTCGAAACAAAATTTTAAAAAATCCTTCCAGTAGCACCTTAGAGACCAACTTAGTTATTGGTTTGAGCTTTCGGTATCTGAAGAAGTGTGCATGCACACGAAAGCTCATACCAATAACTAACTTAGTTGATCTCTAAGGTGTTACTGGAATGAATTTTTTTATTTTGTTTGGTGCACAGAGTGAGTGTAGACTTGTTTAAGCCACTTAGTGAAGTCACGGCAAAGAGATTTCCTAGTAGTTCACAGTTCAGTCTTATACCACTGCAATGCTCCCTAGGTTGGGTGGGAGTCAACTGTTTTGAGAGTCACCTGCTCTCTGCAGCTACCATATATCTAAACACCTGTTGTGAACCTGGTGCCAGCACAATTTTGAAACTTCCCTTTACAGTCTGCTTGTCCCTTAAGTCAGGATGAGGGGGAACATGTGGCCCTCCAGATATTGCTGGCCTCCCATCATCCCCGACTACTGGCCATGCTAACTGGGGCAGATGTGGGTTGAGGCTCCAACAGCATCTGGAGGGCTGCAGGTTCCCTTCTCTACCTTGGGCACCCCAGGGCCATGTTGGTCCTGTTATCTCCACTGCCCCATCACTGCAGCTAAAAGTGTAGCATGCCAGCATTGGCCGGTTCCCGTCTGCCCCTTTGGTAACCTGGTTTCTACAAATTGCTTGCTGACAGCTGCCACCCTTTGCCCTTTCACGGGAGGCCCAAGAGAATTTGCGGGAAAGAAAGGAGGGAACTTCTCTCTCTTTCCACTGGGCTTTTGCAGAAGGTGGATGCAGCAAGGCTCTGCTTGAAGCTTCTGTAAAATCCTGACGCTGAACACCTCTTCATTTCCCAAGGTCTCTGTGTGCCACAGGACTCAAGGAAGGGAGGTGCTGATGGCAACCACAAATAAGCCAAGCCAAAAATCTAGGGGGATAGAAGGCGGGAGGAAAATAGTGAATAGAGATCCCAAAGCTTAGAGTCTGTTTCCAAAGCACTGCCTCAGTGGGGAATGTCTGCTGCAGGAACTCTTTTGAAATGAACCAGCAGTGCTCTTGCACAGCTCCTATTCATTTCATTAGAGCTTGTGCCTCATCATTAGTTTTCAGCCTTTGGTGCCGAAATATTTGGATGGGCATGAGTATAGCAGACTTGAAGAGTGGCAAAGAGCACTCGCTCCATCCCTGTTGACTTCTGAACCACTTTTGCCTCTGATTAAATCTGGCTGCTCTGGCAGCTAGAGCCTATCAGAGAACCCGTTGCTTGGGAACATGTTGCAAAAAGGTGGCCTTAGCTGTACATTCTTGCCTGACCTTTTACCTGTGCTCTCCCCCCGCCGCCCGCCGCATTTGCCTCCTTGTCGGCTGTCTCTTATCAGGTGTATGCTGTGACCCTCATATGGTGGGTGCCACTGCTGAAGGACAGCTAGGAATCCTCCTAAATCCTGTATATCTTGGATTTACATGCCCTCCCCCGTTAAAGCAGAATAGCTGAGTTTGGGTTGTATTCCCAGTATCAAATGTCTGGGCACCTAGTACACATAATTCCACTATTTCAAAACATACAAGTGTTTTCTTACCTAGCTCCTGCAACAGTGGACAGGTATCTTCCTTGCCTAGTTATTATTTCCCACTCACGATTCCATCCACCCTGCTTTGCCCATTCCAGTTAGGATTTGGAGACGGGATCCATATTTTCTTGGAAGTGCTCCTGGGATTTCTCCCACACTTGTTGGCTGTAGTGCAGCCAGCATCAAGAAATCCTAGCACAGCATCAGGCCTGGCTAGAGAAGGTCACTGCGGTATTTCTCTGCTGCAAGTTGTGGAAGTTTGAAATGTTTTTTGTGCATAAACTGATGTCAAGGGAGGGTAGGGGCAATGTTTAATTTCTAAAAGGAAAAGTAGAGAGCCATGGGAGGATGCCCTGTTCCTTAACACCATGTGTGTTGTAGACGGGCCTGTAAAACAGTTCATTATTATGACCGCTGCATTGAAGACTCTTAGGGAGGTCTTCCATGGGCTCGGCAGTGAGGATATCCTTTGAAAAACAACCAGGTTTTGTAGTGAAGTGGTCTGCGACCAGTGCTGGATTTACGTATAAGCTAAACAAGCTAAAGCTTAGGGCCCCACTCTTGGGGCCCCCCAAAATATTTAAAGGGGGGGGGGGAAACCTGGATGTTCATTTCCAAAATATAAGATAAAAAACAAATAAAATAAAACCTACATACAGCAACAGTGTTTTGTGTTGTGTAGGCTCCTATGATGTAAGTAATGGGCCCTTCATGCTAGCCTGCTCCCTAAAATATCACTGGTTTGCTTATTTCTATATATAGGGTGCCAACATTCTGCATGGACGGGTTGCATGGCAACATGGGCAAATGACTTTAGATACCTATTAGGTCCATAAATCGCCATATAGCATATACAGTGGTACCTCTACTTACGCACACCTCTGGTTACGTATCCTTTGGGATACGCACGTGGCAAACCCAGAAGTATTTTTCCGGGTTTCGCCACTCACGCATGCACAGAAGCACTCTACCATGCCACGCACATGCACAGAACAAGTACCTTCGGTTGCGAAAACCTCAGGATCCAACCGGAGCTCCAGAACAGATCCCATCCACAAACGGAGGTACCACTGTATTCAACACAAAAAACAGCAACAATTTGTTGTTGACAAAGGACAGCTGAACGTATAAAGGGCCCCATGACCTTCAGTAGCTTAGGGCCTCATCAAACCAAAATCCGGCCCTGGCTGTGATGTTATTTCTTAAAAGGGTTCAGTGCAATAATAATGGTTTCTCACTTTCTCCTAAGACTGGGGAATGGGGACCTGTGGCTCGCCAGAGGTTGTCCCTAGCAGTTGACTGATGGGAATTATGATCCAAAACTTGAGGGCTGTTGGTTCTACATCCCTGCCATGCAACTGACTTAAAATGTGTTAAGGGCACTAACAGGTCGCACCTATTCGTAGCCTCAAAAATCTTGCAAGCTGAAGCTCACGCTGAGCAGGAAGTGCATAGAGCCAACATGTGCAACCCCTTTTCTAATTGGCTCCTTGGGGGCTCACAGCTGACTTACAAACCTTCTCATGACACAATGAATGGGCTTTGTGAAGCGGTTGCCTTGGTACCAGATGGTGGTGACCTGATCCCTCAGTTCAAATGACAACTTGTTGAGTTTCCACAATGGGGTTGCTTCCTTAGTTGCAGTGTTAAATCATGGGTGTGGTTTCTGCAGTCAAATCATGTATCTAAAACATAACACGAAACTGTGTGTGTGTGTGTTGTGTGTTATGTTACTCTGTTGCTATAGTTCATTGTACGTGTTACTTAGCAGTACAATGTGTCTGCCTTATGTAAAAACAAAAAACCACACACACAACATTATTGGTGGCCGCTCTCCCATGTTCAGGTCTCTCTCTTTTATAACATTTTATTAATTTTCCAAAAATAAAACAGTAACAGTGTCAAAACAAAATAACTCCCCCCTAGCAGTGGCGTAGCGTGGGTTGTCAGCACCCGGGGCAAGGCAAGTAATTTGCACCCCCTAACCCATGGATTTGCGCCCCCTAACCCGTGGATTTGCGCCCCCTAACCCCCAGATGTTGCGCCCGGTGCGGCCGGCCCCCCCCTGCACCCCCCACGCTACGCCACTGCCCCCTAGTCCCTTCCTTGGTTCCATTGTTTATGAATGTACTGCATGTCCATTGTAAAGTTACAAACCATTTTATTACTTATTATCCATTCAAAGTTAAATTACAAGTACTATTAAAACCCTGCCAATGTATTAACCTGAGTACATTGCTTTTGAATATATGCAATAAACTCCTTCCAATCTTCCTTAAATTTGTTATCGTCTCTTCCTCTTAGTTTCATTGTCAATTTTGCCATTTCAGCATATTCCATTAATTTAACTTGCCAATGTTCTTTAGCTGGGACACATTTCCATTGCTGTACTAATAATAGTCATACGGCCTCAGGTCTCTCAATCAGATGCACTTGTAGGCAGCTCTTATGCTACCAACATTTGGTCCAAACACTCAGGGAAGAATGTGGTATACAGGGGAACAGGAAGCTGCCTCATACTTTGTCAGACCATCAGCAACGCTGACGGACTGTAGTTCTCCAGTGTTTTGGACAGGGCTCTCACCCAGCTATATGCTGGGAGGTGCCAGGAATTGAACCCGGCACCTTCTGCATGCTGTGCTTTGGTCCCTGTACCAGACTGTATCACTTTCAAAATACATATGGGTGGTTGTTTGGCAGTGTTTCCATATCAAGAGTCTCTAGCAGGTGGAAGCCTAACTTGTGAAGGAGACAAACAATTCTAGAAGCATCCTTCTTGGCGTACTAGACTTCTACATGCAAGGATACTTTGTTGGGGGCCCTTCAAACGAACGCCTTCCCATTCTAGTAGTGCTACAATCTCATGAGGGCTATACCATACACCTCCCTGCATGACCAGGTGACACGGGAGTGGCTAGGAAAGCTGGTTTGGAAGTGGTGGCAGGCAGCAAAGTTAATTATTGGATGGAAGCCTGTGAAATCTGCCCTGTTCCTTGCTGTTGTCCTCTTCAAGATGTGCTTCCTTTAAGAAAAGCTGCACCTTTTCCTCTCTAACTGGAGTGTGCAGTGTTCAGGCTTTGGGGAAGTGTTTGGGTGTGGGTGTGTGCTTGGGGTCCCATGTGACGCCACAAGGCTGCCCCGCTAGGCCCAACACCACCCTGAATTGAATACACATAGTTCCTCACTGCCATCTCCAGCCACCATGTTCCCCTTGCAAAATCAAGTTTGGTGACCACAAACTTGACATGAGCCAACAGTGTGACGCGGCAGCTAAAAAAGCCAATGCAATTCTGGGCTGCATCAATAGGAGTATAGCATCTAGATCAAGGGAAGTAATAGTGCCACTGTATTCTGCTCTGGTCAGACCTCACCTGGAGTACTGTGTCCAGTTCTGGGCACCACAGTTCAAGAAGGACATGACAAACTGGAACGTGTTCAGAGGAGGGCAACCAAAATGGTCAAAGGCCTGGAAACGATGCCTTATGAGGAACGGCTAAGGGAGCTGGGCATGTTTAGCCTGGAGAAGAGGAGGTTAAGGGGTGATATGATAGCCATGTTCAAATATATAAAAGGATGTCACATAGAGGAGGGAGAAAGGTTGTTTTCTGCTGCTCCAGAGAAGCGGACACGGAGCAATGGATCCAAACTACAAGAAAGAAGATTCCACCTAAACATTAGGAAGAACTTCCTGACAGTAAGAGCTGTTTGACCGTGGAATTTGCTGCCAAGGAGTGTGGTGGAGTCTCCTACTTTGGAGGTCTTTAAGCAGAGGCTTGACAACCATATGTCAGGAGTGCTCTGATGGTGTTTCCTGCTTGGCAGGGGGTTGGACTCGATGGCCCTTGTGGTCTCTTCCAACTCTATGATTCTATGAATCCCTCTGCGGGATGGGATAGGCTGAGAAATGGTGACTGGCTCAAGGTCACCCAGTGAGTCTCTTGTCTGAGCAGACATTTGAACCACAGGGCAAGCAGAATTCAAGGGTGCGCCTTCTAGAACCTCTCCCCAAATCCTCTGGTTCTTTGCAAAGCGATCTCTGACAGACAAGCTTATGTGCAAAGCATTCCTTGAGAGTAGAACATTTGGCGATGAAAGAAGAATGGCAGACTAGATAAAATGACAGGAAGGATTTGAAACCTGCGGGACCAGAGATTTGCAGAAGAGTGGAAAAAATATATGAACTATTTGAAGAGCAACTGTAATCAACAAATTATGTTAGTAGGACTACAATAAGTTTTGCAAGGAAAAATATACAAAATATTGCAAAACAGAGAAAGAAGAGAAATTAGTTATGAGATTTAAAGGTAATAGTGAAAGTAAGAAATGTATATTAAGTGATTAGATTGGAAAATTTTCAGATGTGATTGATGGAAGTCCAAAAATATTGTATAAGATGTAGAAGTATGTTTAATTATTTGAAAACTATATGTTAAAAATTTAGAGAGAGAGAAGAACGTTTGGAAACCACCGTGTGCTGAAGCGCTTTGCCAGTTTGCTTCTCCCTGAAGCTGAATGTCTTCTGTCGCCCAAGTTCTTTTGGAGGTCAGGGCTTGTTGATTGAAGAGCAACCAATACCCTCGATTGGCTGCTGCTTGAGATAATGGGAAGCAAATCCAATACACGCCGACTGGTGAAATGATCTGCAGTAGGGGGTGATGCTGATACCTGGCCTACCCTCCTCGGAGGTATCTGAGTTCATTGCTCTCTTGCAATGGATACTACTGGCAGCTAACTGCAGCTGGGACGAAATGCGTCCCTTTGCAATGATAGCCTGCCTGTGAGACTGATGAGGGGAGGCATTTGTGTGACTGGAGCTGCTGAACTGCTGCAGGGATGGGAAATCTGTGCCTTCAAAATACTGTTGTATCTCAGCTTCCCTCGGCCCCCACTCTTTGGCCCTGCTGGCTGGGGCTGATGGGAGATAAAGTCCAGCAACCTCTGGCGGGCCACAGGTCCCCCTTCTCTGTTCCAGTGCGCAAGGTGGTAAAACCCAAATGTTCCTCCCCGTGTTAGCACAGGGGCCCATTGCACTGGGAAGAAACCCACACAGTTCCCACTGAAATAAATGAGAACTAAAAGGTACAGAAGTGTCTTAAAGGCCACCTGAAATCTGCCACTTGCTACTCTGCCTCACAAGAGGCCAAGCTAGACCTGGTTTTCAGAAGGGTTTGGTCAGATGACTCCTCTTAATGTTGTATCCTCCTTTTCTTATCGTTTTTCACCTGCTACAGTTCTGGGAAGTCATCAGTGATGAGCACGGCATAGATCCCACCGGCACCTACCACGGAGACAGCGACTTGCAGTTGGAGAGGATCAATGTCTACTACAATGAGGCCTCAGGTTTGTTCCTGCAGCACTGCTGTCCATTTCAGAGTTCAGAATTCTTTCCTTGTCTCTTTCCACGCTCCTCCGTGCTGCCCAAGCTCCTCTGTATGATCAGCTACTTTCTCTGCACTCCCTCTTGCCTTTCACAGATCAGGGATGGGGAAATTGTGACCTTCCAGATGTTGCTGCATTCCAGGTCTTCTTGGCCCCAGACAGCACAGCCCAGGGTGGGAGTTGTAATCACACAACTGCAGGAGAGTCACAGGTTCCCCATTCTGTCATAGAAAGTGACAGTCCTGACTTTCCCAATTCCTGGCTAACATTTGCTTTTTTAAGAGCAAAAGTACAGTGTTCAGAGTGGCATCTCTGTGGTGCTGTACCCTACTTTGATGAGCTCTATATATGGTTGTGTTCAATTTGTGACTAGGCTATAGTCGACAGTTCAAATCCACGCAATGGGGTGAGCTCCCGTTGCTCTGTCCCAGCTTCTGCCAACCTAGCAGTTCAAAAGCACACCAGTGCAAGTAGATAAATAGGTACCACTGTGGCGGGAAGGTAAACAGCATTTCCATGCACTCTGGCTTCCATCACAGTGTCCCGTTGCGCCAGAAGCGGTTTAGTCATGCTGGCCACATGACCCGGAAAGCTGTCTGTGGACAAACGTTGGCTCCCTCGACCATGAGCACCACAACCCCATAGTCAAGCTTGACTGGACTTAACTGTCCAGGGGTCTTTTACCTTTTTGCCTTTGCTAAAATTCAGTTGATGTGGTTCTCACTCAGATCTGTTGTCTCTTCTAATTAAGCCTTGGTCTGCTGTTTTCTCTCCCCCAGCCCCCATACGAAAGCGCTTTGCTATATTCTATAAGTTGACCTCCATCTAATCCTTTTCTGTTGACCTAGTGGCGCCTGATCTCTCTATCCCTATGTATCCCAAGTGTGGATCATAATAGACTTGAGAGTGGGGACTGAGATGGAAGGTGCCTAGACTGAAGTAAATCAGTGAGTCTGGTGTCACCTGCAAATGGGATCTGCCGGCTCTCAGAACAGGCTCCTGGCATGGGACTGTGATGAAGAATGAGTGTGGGAATAACAGCCTGTGGCAGCTGTCGCCAACTGTTTCTGGAATTGCTGCAAAATCTCTGTGGAAGGGACCTAGCGGTTTTTGTGGGATGGTGGTGGTGGCAACCCTCCCTGCAGAAGTGTCTCAAAAGTATTTATTCTTTGTTGGAGAACCCAGAGGATGGTTAAGACCTGGAGGCAGGTCTGCTACTGAAGTGAAGCTACCTAGACCCTGTAAGCTGCCCAAGGAGCTTTCGCTGTGAGCTCTTGGAGTAGACATGGGGGGGCCTTGCTAGGTACCACATACCATGGGGAGGTATCGCTGGACTTCGACCCCTACCAGTCCCAGCCAGCCCACTAGTGTGCTCCCCCCATCTTTTGAACTGGGTGATTTGCTCAACATGAGCTGGTCAGATTAAATGCTAGTATATCTGTTGAGAGAGTAGATTCTTAAACACTTCTAAAAGCTTTTTTCCTTCTCTCCATTCAGGTGGCAAGTACGTGCCCAGAGCTGTCTTGGTCGACCTGGAACCTGGCACCATGGACTCGGTCAGGTCCGGCCCTTTTGGGCAGATATTCAGGCCTGATAACTTTGTCTTTGGTAAGGAACTATTGCGGAGGAGCATCGCTGAGCTGCAGTTGCAAATGTTGCCCAGTCAAGCTAAAGGATGTTGTGTGGTGGGAAGAGCTGTAATTGATCACAGGAGCTCAAACCTGAGGAACTGTGATCTGCTGCCCACATAGGCAAACGGGGCTGTAGCTCCATGGCAGAGTGTCTGCTTGGCATTTAGAAAGTTCCTGGCATTTCCAGGTAGACTTAGAGACTTCTGCCTGAAATCCTGAAGACAATTCAGACCTAGAAGGTCTAGTGTTGCGGCAGCTTCGTGTCTTCCAATGGACATGGTGGGAGTGGAGAAACAATTGTCGGTAGCTGGGTGATAAAGCAGAAAATAATATTGGGCTTGGGCGATCCAGGTTCAAATCTCTGTTCAGCCTTGACATTCAAGAGTCACCCAAGGGACCATCTTTTTTTCCCCAAGTCCTCAACATGGTATTTTATTTTGTTCACATACACTATGCCATAAACTCATATGGAACTGGTTCCAGCAGCTCTGGCTCTTTGCCATTGTTTCTCACAAAGCGGGCTTCTCTTGGAGGAGCAGGCTGGCGTTTTAGTTCAAACCAAATTCCCTTTTCCTTTCTTTCTTTTTTCTGTCTTTCATTTTCTTTCACATGCTGCAAGAAGCTGTCTCTGCTCTTTGAGTGCTTAATATGCTCAATTTGCACATTAATTCTCTTGGCCAGAATCTTGCCCTTAACTTTCTTGTTCACAATAATGCCCACAGAAGGCTGGGTAATGTTGTATACCCTTTCTGTCTTGCCACGGTAACATCTGTGGGGCGTGTCTTTCTGAATTGTGCCCATGCCCTTTATGTCTAAAATATCACCCTTCTTAAAGATGCGCATGTAGGTAGCGAGAGAGACCACACCATGTTTGCAAAAGGGTCTTGTCCCCCTCTTCCCCTTGGTGTTGGTCATCGTGACTGTTTACTGTAAGATGGCGTCTGAGGCTGAAAGGCCCCAGGGGGCCATCTTGCGATCCATCGTGTGACCTCCCTTCTAGGAGGGTGGGAATACACGTGAATTACCGTATTTTTCTTTCTATAACACTCACATTTGTTCTCCTAAAAAGTATGGGGAAATGTCTGTGCGTGTTATTGAGCAAACGTGTGGTCCCTGGAGCAGACTGGTCCGAGTGCAGAGGCAAAAATCAGATCCCGCGTCACGGAGGAGGGAAAGCTGTAGAGGAGGCTGCTGCTTTCCTGCATTCTGCCTCAGGGTCACCCCAAATTCACCATCAGATCACATAGCATGTCTACGGCTACAACCCGCACCAAAAAAATCACACACACACTGTTGCCTGGGGCCACAATGGTGCAAAAACGTGGTTACAAAGCACAGATCCACATGGATTCTCAGGATTTTTGCATTGGGCTACCCCAAACTCACTGTCAAATCACATGTCTGTGGCCACAGCATGAAGCACAAAAATGATACATCCACTGTTTCATTCAGTTTTTTTTTCTTGTTTTCCTCCTCTAAAAACTATGTGCGTGTTATGGTCAGGTGCGTGTTATAGAGCGAAAAATACGGTAGTTTCATGTCACAATACCTGGCACCAAATGAAAAACCTCAAAGTGGCACCAATTCAACCTCCGGGGGAACTTCTCATGCCCAGGGTGCCTTCTGCTAGCAGGAATAACCTTATTTGCTATGTCCCAAGTTAAAAACGGCAGTTGCTTGATGTAGCATGCATTATGCAAAAGCAATTCTTAATTAAATTGCCCCCATTGTGTGTGTGTGTGAGAGAGAGAGGGAGGGAGGGAGGCCTGGAGGAAAGAGCCAGAATGAGCTAGCAACCGCTTTTGGCTATCTCTGTACTACTTTTTGTTCCACAAGCACAGGCATGTATGTTCTGAGTGTGCTGCTCCGTCCTTACTTGACACATGCAAAACTTGGAAGTTTGACCTGGTTTACATTGTGGGGAGGAGGAGGAATGTTCCAGAATGGAGAGCTTGCAGCTTGGGGAAGGGTTGGGTTGGGAAACTGGGGAATAGCAACAGCGTTCTATGATGCAGAAAGTCAGCTTTTATTACACCTACCAGCTCCTGTGATGTACAGATGGCCAGATATAATGTAAATCAGTGGGGTAAGGGGGGGTTGAAATAGCAACATTTGGGCATGAGGATTATTCGAGGGAAAGGTTCTTTGCAGTTAAAAAAGATTCTTGTGGAGAAATAAGGAGATCAATGTTTTGTGCACAAACTCTTATTTGGCTTAGGTCCTAGTTCTGTAAATGTAATTCTAAAGCAGCAGGGTTTTTGCTTTTTTAAGGTTCTTTTTGCAAGAGATAATTATTCTTAGCAAAAGCAAATGATAGGAAGCCACGAAGGAGCAGTTAGTCATGCAGGGCACGAAAACACCGCACCCGAAGTACAGGAATGTTTTACGTAAGCTGCCTGCAGTTCTCCAAAACATCAGGGCTAGGAACCCGCTACTTAAATTATGGTGGAGACTTCTCATCAAAACTAGATCTGTATGCAGAAACTGTTACGTAATGTACTTACACAACAGTTCTTAGTGGTCCCTGGGAGCTTGGGAAAGATGGCTTTGACACTTTAGACTGCAATCCTAACTCCACTTACCTGGGAGTAAGCTGCATTGAATTCAGTAGGACTATATCTTAGTAGACATGGTAAGGATTGCAACTGTTAAGTTACCTGAATACTACCTTACATTGAGGCTTCAGGTATGTCACCCAAAGGTGACAGGAGTGGTCTGTAATCTTTGGGCCAAGCTGAAAGAATGGGAGTGAGAGGTCAGTTCTGAAGTGTTTTTGTTCCCCATGAATGGGGGCACCTCTTTGGGTCACTATTCAGGGGGCAATGCAAAACCAAGAGTCAAATGAATGCAGGTAGGTAGCCATGTTGGTCTGATGCAGTTGAAATAAATAAATGAATGAATGTCCAGTAGCACCTCAGAGACCAACTAAGTTTGTTCTGGGTATAAGCTTTTGTGTGCATGCACACTTCTTCAGATACCCTGAAACAGAAGTCACCAGACCCTTATATATAGTGGGAAGGTGGGGTGGGATATTTCTAAGAAGGATAGTAGGAGATGGGTGATTGGCTCAATGGGTATGGTAAACCTGTTGACGACTGATAACGACTGCAGTTAGTCCTACAGGAAAAAGCAAGGGATAGTATGCAGATGACTAAAATAGCTTTAGCATGTGTAATGAGACATTAATCCAATATCTCTATTCAGGCCAGGTCTCTCCATAAGAGACCATATTGTTCAGAAGAGGCCAGTAACGAGGTGATGACCTTTAACCCCCCACTCCCGACTTTCTCCTTGCTGCTCAGGTCAAAGTGGTGCTGGGAATAACTGGGCCAAAGGCCACTACACGGAAGGAGCTGAGCTGGTGGACTCTGTCCTAGATGTGGTCAGGAAGGAAGCCGAGAGCTGTGACTGTCTCCAGGGGTTCCAGCTCACCCACTCGCTAGGCGGGGGCACCGGATCAGGGATGGGGACCCTGCTGATCAGCAAGATCCGCGAGGAATACCCCGACCGTATCATGAACACCTTCAGCGTGGTGCCATCACCCAAGGTTTCGGACACAGTGGTGGAGCCTTACAACGCCACTCTCTCAGTCCACCAGTTGGTGGAGAACACAGACGAGACCTACTGCATTGACAATGAGGCTCTGTATGACATCTGCTTCCGTACCCTAAAGCTCACCACTCCCACTTACGGAGACCTCAACCACTTGGTGTCCGCCACCATGAGCGGCGTCACCACCTGCCTCCGTTTCCCCGGCCAGCTCAACGCTGACCTCCGCAAGTTGGCCGTCAACATGGTGCCCTTCCCTCGCCTCCATTTCTTCATGCCCGGTTTCGCCCCCCTGACCAGCCGCGGCAGCCAGCAGTACCGGGCCTTGACCGTGCCCGAGCTCACGCAGCAGATGTTTGACGCAAAGAACATGATGGCAGCTTGCGACCCACGCCACGGGCGCTACCTAACGGTCGCGGCTGTCTTCCGTGGCAGGATGTCCATGAAGGAGGTGGACGAGCAGATGCTGAACGTCCAGAATAAGAACAGCAGCTATTTTGTGGAATGGATCCCCAACAACGTCAAGACGGCGGTTTGCGACATCCCTCCCCGCGGCCTCAAGATGGCCGCCACCTTCATCGGCAACAGCACGGCTATCCAAGAGCTCTTCAAGCGCATCTCCGAGCAGTTCACAGCCATGTTCCGCCGCAAGGCTTTCCTCCACTGGTACACAGGCGAGGGCATGGATGAGATGGAGTTCACAGAGGCCGAGAGCAACATGAACGACCTGGTCTCCGAGTACCAGCAGTACCAAGATGCTACTGCTGAAGAAGGGGAGTTTGAAGAGGAGGCAGAAGAAGAAGTAGCATGAAGATCTCCTCCTTCTCCTTCCCCCATGACTCCTCCTTCTTCCCACCAGTCTCCTGAACCAATGGACCATACTGCTTACGCTGGCATAGACTTGAGCATTCTAGGCCAGGGCTGGGGAGACAACGGCCTTCCAGCCACTGTTGGACTTCACCTCCCATCTTTCCTGACCATTGGCCAAGCCGGCTAGGGTCGATGGGAGTTGCGAGTCCAGCAATACCTGGCGGGCCGCCGTTTCCCCATCCCTGCTCCAGCCCAACCTAAAGCAATTAAAAGAGTTGTGAACTTAAGTCCTTCCCACCTACCCATTGCAAATGTTTAAAAGGGAGTGATGGCTGCAGAATTGGTGACGGGGTAGAGGCTTCAGAGTCGTGTGCGGGAATGGCAGTAAGTGGGTAATATGTCTAGCTATAAAGCACTATATTTTCTCAGCTGACCCCCACATCCCTTCTTTCCTCTCTGCCCACCCTCCAAGGCCCCTTTCCTGCTGCAATGTCTGTCCTTAGTGTTCTGTGGTCATGTGAGTTTTTTTGTTTTCGGAGATGAGTATGCACTAACTCGTAACTCGCTCGCATTGTTTTTTTTCCCCATCCATGCTGGGCTTAAAGAAAAGATGAATGGAACTCAGGGGGGGTTGGTTTGAGGGGGGTGGGGCTCTGTCCTTTAGGGTGAAATGTAGTCCCCCTTTTGAGTGTTCGCTGTCAAAGCAGTTATGTCTCCATAATAAACTACTGAATAAGGATAATGGGCTAATGTGAATTATTGAACAGGTACTGTTGGGGGGCTTCCCCACTCCTAGGACCATCCATTCAGCCACCAGCAATACAGAGTCATGTGCAAGAAAAGAGATGGGAGAGGTTGGTGTAGTTCCAACTTATGTCCGATTGGTTTCAGCCTTGTGGTTTGGAAGCGGCCTTCATTTGTGTGCTTGCAAAAACCTGGACACTTGATGCAGAAATCTCAGAAGGTCATAGAACTGTGAAGTTGGAAGAGACCCTGAGGATCACCTAGTCGAGCATTGGGTGTCTCCCCCTGCCACACACAAGCACCTCTTTCCCAGCTGAGGAGACCTGTTCCCCATATAAACTGACTTGGACTCTCCATTCATCATCTGAGACCCTTCTTCACATGCTGCCTCCACGAGAGGTTTGGAGAGTAGCAATATGATGTAGGGCCTTTTCTGCAGTGGCTCCCTGTTTGTGGAATGCTCTCCCCAGGGAGGTTTGCCTGCTGCTTTCATTGTACACCTTCAGGTGCCAGGCAAAAAATGTTCCTCTTCAACCAGGCTAATTTATATTCTCCGGCAGGTATAGGCAAACTCTGCGCTCCATATGTTTTGGGACTACAACTCCCATCCTCCCTAGCTAACAGGACCAGTGGTTAGGGATGATGGGAGTTGTAGTCCCAAAACATATGTAGCGCCGAGTTTGCCTATGCCTGTGCTTACGGCCTTTTCAATGTGTTTCTGGGAGCAGAGGGCATTGTTTTGTTTGGGGCTTTGTTTTAATTATTTGTTTTGTCCTTTTACCCTGTATTTTTTTTCTTGTGAACCTCCCTGAGACCTTCAAATGAAAGGCGGTGTATAAATTTAATAAAGAATGAAAAAGTAATTTCCCCTCAAGCCCTTTCGACAGAAATCCACAGAAAGCCACTTCCGGCCTGCCCAGGAGGTGGGGTTGCGGGCTTCACGCCCACCCCCACGTGAGCGGGGGCTGGTTTCAGCCCCCGCGAGAGCAGGGGAATCGCGGCCGTGTCTGCCCTATTTAGGGCCGGCGCAGAGGGGGCTCACCCTCTTTTCGACAGCTAGCCCCCACGTTTTCCCGCCCTCCCTCCCTTTAGGTAGGCTCTAGGTAGGTCTCTGACTTTGCTATGGACTTCGGTCTGTCGCCGCATGGGGCATGGTAGGAATTTTTCCCAATTGGCAATTTATAGCCATTTGGTTTTTCGCCTACCTCGTAGCAACTCGTCACAACTCTTCGGCATTGGCGGTAGGCATTGGTAAGAAGGGGTTAAGAGGATGTGGGGGGGAGGAACGCCATCACCTCCCCCCAGTGAGTGAAGGGTGGTCCGTTAAAGGACTCCGGGGGGCGTGGCCCTGTCAGAAGCCTATGGAGGTGTGGGCCAAAGACACGCCCCCAAGCGGTGACCCGGGGGAGCTCCTAGTCGGGGAGACTCCCCCGATATAGTGTTAACCCTTCCCTGTGTCTCCAGCAAATGGGCTGGAGCCGGATAGTCGTTAGGACCAATGCCTAAGCCAATGCCTCTCATTCCTGAATTCAATAAAGTTGTGGCCTAATTCGCCCATTTAACCTTAAACCATGGTGTCTCGTGTCTTTATCCTGGTGGGGGGCGGGAACTCGCCACGCAACTGATGAGCTCCATTTCGTGCCACAACTGCTAGGAACCAATAGGAATATGACCTGCTTTTGAGGTGGTTCCATTTCACACGCATGTGGATATGGGGTTGGAATAGCCTACAGCAAAAGAAGGGTGAGGAAACTCTCAGGGTGTGGGGCAAACAGGTTCAGGGGCTACAGGTTCAGTTAGTAGAACAGGCTTCCCTTCCTTGTTTTCACTACCTGTCCAATATGAGTAATTCGTTGGGAGCTCCTAGTTGATGATTACACAGACAATAAGAACCTTACTCTGCATCAATTGCTACTTAGTTGGGCTGCTCATTGGAAGACTGCCGCCAATAACTGATCAAGATATCCAGAGCAGTTTGTATCCTGTTGCATTTCTGTGGCAGTGCAAGGGGGAAATTAGCAGGGGGTGCAGAGTTTGGCCTTCATTTATGAAGCACAGGGAAGTTGTTCTTCCAAAGGTGTATTTGAACATATGAGGTAAGCACTACCTGTGGGACTCTCTGGGAGGCAGAAGAATTGCTCAGTGAGACAGCTGGGGAGCAGTAGGTAGGAGCCCAAACTCTGTTGCTTCCCTTTAATAGAAGTTAAGAGAAATTCTAAGCCCTTGGCACACACTGTC
This sequence comes from Podarcis bocagei, assembly GCF_964188305.1. NCBI lineage: Eukaryota > Metazoa > Chordata > Lepidosauria > Squamata > Lacertidae > Podarcis > Podarcis bocagei. The sequence goes on along the minus strand of NC_138143.1, from coordinate 8,750,697 downwards.
ATTTGTAGGAACACAGAATGTGGATCGCCACCCCGTCGGATTGTGTTTCTGGGTGGGGACGACTGTCCCTGTAAGGCAGGGGTCAGCAAACCTTTTCAGCAGGGGGCCAGTCTACCATCCCTCAGACATTGTGGGGGCCCGGACTATATTTTAGGGGAAAATAAATGAACTAATTCCTATGCCCTACAAATAACCCAGAGATGCATTTTAAATAAAAGGACACATTCTACTCATGTAAAAACACACTGATTCCTGGATTCAGGCCGGATTTAGAAGCCAATTGGGCCGGATCCAGCCCCTGGGCCTTAGTTTGCCAACCCATGCTTTAATGTGCCCACGGTGGAGGTGCAAGGAGGGAAACCGTAGCCTGAGCATGTGTGTTTATTCTTAGTCCCATTCAGTCTGAAACTGCAAAAGTGATTCATCCTAACAAGAGGTGAGAGTGAGTACAGGAAACCTGAACAGCTTCTCCTAAGATGCTATAAGCTCTTAGGTATCTCACTCTTGCCCTGGTGGTGGTGGCTTAAAAAAATGAAAACTTCAAAATGCCAAAGTGCTTGACAAGTTACTCCCCAGCATTCCTTAGAAAATGAACAATTTGCAGTCACTGCCATTTAGAAAAGAGGGACACTACCCTAACCCGCGGGGTCATGGTTTTGCCAAAAACCTAATCTCATCGGATTCACTCAAAAGCGGTGCCAAACACCAGCAAATGGCTCCCTGCAAAAATTTATGGAATATGCAGAAATGGCAAAACTTACTTGAAAAATAATAAATCAAGATAACAAATGGCTTATTGAATATTTACAAATAAACTGCAAACAGATTAGAACACCGGCAGGATTCTTGTAATAACTTGCAGTTTTATAAGAGTATATGTTTAAAGTAGATGAATAAATGAGAAAATAAAGTTAATTCGGATATGCAGAAAGAGGGGGAAGGAAGTAAAGTTTTGAGATTTTAAAATGATTATAAAACTATTGAAATGTATAAAAGTACATTCAATCTACATTGAACTTGTCCCTATGCTTCTGTCGCTATGCTTAGTCTCTGGTGAGACTAAGAAATGGATTGGGCTGCTACACAAATTAGACTCCATTCTCTGTCTTTTTCATTAGAGCCCATTCACTTTCTCCCGTAGAAGACTGGGGGAGGATCTAACGCAGTCTAGACAAGAGAAATACGGTGTATATCCCATTACTTTCTACCATATACTGCAGCTCAATGGCTGCCATTTTGTTCTTCCTAAATGGAAAAATAGTGCTGCAGTGAGTCGACATGGTAGGTGTGGGGTGGATTTGCCTTGATTGTACCTATATCTGTTGCAGGGCCACCTTTACCCAGGGGTGCAAGGGGTGCGGGGCACCCAGGTGCCAAATTCGGGGGGGGGGGCGCCAAATGTATACCTACTGTCCCTCTTGATTGGCGGCAGTGCAAAGCAATGGAGCGAAAGTCCCTGCCCCCTCCTCCCTCGCTCTGTTACTCTGTAGCGTCAAATATTCCTGAGTCAGGAAACAAAAGCAGTCTTTTCTGCTGTGTCATTGTTACAGGTGAGCAGTCCCCGCCCAAAAGCTCAACAACTTTGAGTTCACCCCCCTAAAAATAGATCAACAACTTTGGTTTCCCCCCTCCCCCAAAAAGCTCAATACAGTGGTACCTCAGGTTAAGAACTTAATTCGTTCTGGAGGTCCGTTCTTAACCTGAAACTGTTCTTAACCTGAGGTACCACTTTAGCTAATGGGACCTCCCGCTGCCGCCACGCGATTTCTGTTCTCATCCTGAAGCAACGTTCTTAACCTGAGGTACTATTTCTGGGTTAGCGGAGTCTGTAACCTGAAGCGTCTGTAACCTGAGGTACCACTGTAGAAGTTAATTTGGGGGGTGGCTAAACTAAATTTGGGGGCGCTGGGCAGATCTTTGCACCCCGGCGGCACATGTGCGAAAGACGATCCTGGTCTCTTGCTGCTCAAAAGTGACTCCCTATGTTTTAGAACTGCCCAAAGCTGACTGTCTTTAAAAGGTGCCTCAGTTGGGATAAGTTTGGTTGTTATAACCTGGGGAAGTTACACCAGCCAAACAGGTGCTGTTCCCAGGCAACTGCCGAAGAAACAAACACTTAGAGAAAGCCATCTTACATGTTTGCTGCTGGCTTCCACCAGAACAGACTTGTTCAACGACCTTTCCTAGGCCAATGTGAATTCCCTTGATCTCTAGCCTCTACTCCGTGCCGCTTCAAGAATGCTGCCCTCTCATCCAAATGTTCCATTTGCATTATATTGGCACTCTAACCCGTGTAAGGATGCCAGCTTTTTCTGAATGAAGAGAGCGTTGCGATTCACCCGCTCCATGGAAGTGTTCCAGCATCACAATGGGCCCCTTTGTGTGGCTTAGAAAGGGTAGAATGGGCACCACCTGTAGGCTATGGTTCTCTAATAAGACGGACCTAGTATGTCAGCTCAGTTTTCAGCAGCAGAAGGCAGAGGCAAAACACCAAAAGGCAATCCTGAGAAAGAAAATCCAAAAGCATCAGGGGACAAGTCAGTGGGAGGATTTTCTGTGCAAGTCCTCCTTAGATGATCGGATATGCTGCAGAAGCTGATGTAATCGCTAAAGACTGAAGGGTTTCTTGTGACATAGCAGAGGTGCCCAGCCCTGAGGAGCAGCGCTCAGAGGGGAAAGTGATTCACCCATATTTTGCATGACTAATTCAGCCACCCCCACCCTCCATGACTTCCTATTTGCAGACTAGCCTTAGCTGATGTTTCTCAGTTTCCATTATACTGGCATGTGGTGCTCCCCCAAGTGGCCTGTTTAACAGAACACAGTGATACTCACCATTACTGATCATATTTTAATAACATGCACAGAATTGAAGGGATTTTTCATATATCTCTGCTCCTTTTAATTGCATCAGCTCTAAGGCATTGATCTGCTCAAAAAAACAACTTTAATTCAGTGAGTTTAATGTGCCCAGTGACTTCAAAAAAAGCCGTGAACAATCTGTCGGTGCAAGGAAAATATAGGTATAAAAGGAGAAGTCCCTGCATGCCAAGATTCAGGTAGGTGAGAGGACCCCAGCAGAGATTTAAAATCGGATAACATGCAGCAAAGCAAAGTGTGGGGATATAGGCTGTTAGACCTTTAAAATATGCCCTTGTGAGTTCCGAATTTCCCTCTTTCCCCAGCATAGGAAAAGAGCACACGTTTGGTAAGTTGAAAATTGGTTTACTTACAGATTCTTCAAAGGTCCGATTCATGTGCTTTTCCATACAGCATTCAAAAAAGTTGCACAGTCTGTAAAACTTGACTTAGTCACATTAGTGATGGTGCCTAAATTATTGGCATAGAATTCAAGAGTGGCTTGCGAGAGTCATGTGCTTCTCAAGTAGATTGAGAAGGAAAGAATAAGCATGATTATTTTCCTCCCAAGGTGAGAGGGAGAAACCTAGCTAAGCTTGGCAGGACAGTTTGACCTATGATATTAACCCCTTCATGCATTCATTAGACTTAAGCATGTTGATTAAATGAGGCTGGTTATCCCACACAATCTAGACAAACAATGGTTAGGAGCAGAGCAACAGGAAAAAAATGTTCTACCTGGGAGAACTCTTCACACAAAGGCCTGGTCCACCTCACACCCCTTTCTCATTGCATTCGTACAAAGGACTTCTCCAGCATGGCTATGAACAAGTGATGGTTAGTTTCATTGGCAAAAGAGAAATTTAGCGCTAGGCAGCAGTAAGGTTTTTAAAAAAATGTATTTTTATTAAAGATTTTCTTGGTTTACAAAAGTATGTGCAATGTCTCTCTCTCTTTTTCCCCACAAGTAACATTTTTTACAGATCAGTTTCATTTGTTGATACATTAAAAAAAATTATTATTATTTATACCCCGCCCATCTGGCTGGGCTTCCCCAGCCACTCTGGGTGGCTTCCAACAAAATATCAAAATACTGTAATACACCAAACATTGAAAGCTTCCCTAAACAGGGCAGCCTTCAGATGTCTTCTAAAAGCCTGGTAGTTGTTGTTCTCTTTGACATCTGGTGGGAGGGCGTTCCACAGGGCGGGTGCCACTACTGAGAAGACCCTCTGCCTGGTTCCCTGTAACTTGGCTTCTCGCAGTGAGGGAACCACCAGAAGGCCCTTGGCGCTGGACCTCAGTGTCCGGGTAGAACGATGGGGGTGGAGATGCTCCTTCAGATATACTGGACCAAGGTGGTTTAAGACTTTAAAGGTCAGCACCAACAGTTTGAATTGTGCTCGGAAACGTACTGGGAGCCAGTGTTGGTCTTTCAAGACCAGTGTTATGTGTTCTCGGCGGCCACTCCCAGTCACCAGTCTAGCTGCTGCATTCTGGATTAGTTGCAGTTTCCGGGTCTCCTTCAAAGGTAGCCTCAAATAGAGCACATTGCAGTAGTCCAAGCGGGAGATAACCAGAGCATGCACCACTCTGGCGAGGCAGTCTGCAGGCAGATAGGGTCTCAGCCTGCGTACCAGATGGAAGAGTTTTGGATTTGATATCCGGCCTTTCACTCCCTTTAAGGAGTCTCAAAGCGGCTAATATTCTCCTTTCCCTTCCTCCCCCACAACAAACACTCTGTGAGGTGAGTGGGGCTGAGACACTTCAAAGAAGTGTGACTAGCCCAAGGTCACCCAGCAGCTGCATGTGGAGGAGTGGAGACGTGAACCAGGTTCCCAAGATTATGAGTTTACTGCTCTTAACCACTACACCACACTGGCTCTCACTGGAGCTGGTAAACAACTGCCCTGGATACAGAATTGACCTCCATGGACAGCTGTGAGTCCAAAATGACTCCCAGGCTGTGCACCTGGTCCTCCAGGGTCACAGGTACCCCATTCAGGACCAGGGAGTCCTCCATACCCGCCCGCCTCCTGTCCCCCAAAAACATTACTTCTGTTTTGTCAGGATTCAACCTCAATCCATTAGCTGCCATCCATCCTCCAACCACCTCCAGGCACTCACACAGGACCTTCACCGCCTTCACTGGTTCTGATTTGAAAGACATTAGGAAGAAAAGGGAGAAAGAGGTGGAGGGGGGGAAGGTGAGTGGGGGGGGGGTCGGGTGGTGATGTTGCCAGCAGTAAGGTTGACTGACTGACTGATGGGTAACATGGAGAATGGCAGACTAGCTGGAACTGCATGTATGAGCCAAGAAATTAGCTCCCTCGGTTTATTCAGATGACTTTTATTCCTGCCCTTTTCTAATTGTTTAGGAATGACACATCCAACTCTATAATTCTATGATTCTATGCCTGGATCATCACTTTGGGAAGATTTTGACATTGTGACAATTAAACCTGTAACCAGAAATATTGTAGCAAAGGAGGGTAACGGAGGTGGGAGGATGTAAAATCCATACAGAACAGCCAAAACCCAAATGCAGTACAGTTAAAAGTTATGCAGTTGTTTTAAATTGCTATAAGAATTCAAAGGTCTCAAATATAAAATAAATATTCATAAATGCACACATATCTAAAGATATAAACCATGAGGCTGAAACAGTACAGGAAAACAATCCTGAAGCCATTTTGACTCTCCCAATGACCTCAAATATTCCTCTGCAGTAAGGGAGGCAAATGAGGAAAGCCTTCCCATTGTCTTTTGGCTTACAAATCCTGTCTTAAGGCGTGTTTGTGTATGAATAGGGTGAGCCGGTGACCTGGATTCAGGAACTAAAATATTAACCATCACAAAAGAGTGGCCAGGCTGCCCAGGTAATGCAATCAGCAACCTTAACAGGTATCCTGGCAGACAGCATTTCTGCTCTAGACCACCTCTTATGATATATGTATGATGATTTTGGGGTGGTCTTTGGCTAAGGGGGTTGGGCAATGTCAAAAGTCTTTAAATGTTCCTGTCTCCATCCATTCTTCTCTGACTGATCATGGACTTAGGACACTCCGAGTCCCATGGGGAGCTGGGCAGCAAAAGCCAAACCCCAATTTTGACATCAAAATATCAGCAGTGTTCAAGTAAATATTAAAGTGTTTAAATAACTGCATGTTGCTTTCAGGTGTCCAACCTATGTACTCTTTAGCCATAATAATAATAACACAGAAAAGGTGGGAGCAAGTTTATCCCCCAGTGAGCAAATGGATTATGTGGAATACCACCTATAAGTTTCCTCCTTATACCTTCACAAGTTAAAGGGATAGTTTTTCAATTTAAAAAGATTTTTTAAAATATTTTTACCCCTTAGATTCTGGCCCAATTCTCCCTCCATTTTAAAAAGAACTAAAACAGTGCATAGCAAATTAGCATGTCCAGGAGACAGCTAGGCACTGATCCTTTCCCACTTACATGTTTGTTTTCTGCATATTTAGGGGGCAGGCATTCCATTATATGAGCCCGCATCTGCAGACTGGCACAGGTTTGCTACCTCCCTAAGAACTAGGCCACTGTGATGCTTCTTGTACCCTGATTGCATTTCTTTCAGTACAAATATTTTCAAAAGCTTGGCTTCTGGGAAGTGAGCTGCTCAACAGCCGGCCTGGGATTTTGTCCCAACATGTAGTAAGCGTTCCCATGACCTCACATTCCCTTTGGAGCACGTGCACCAATTCTTGCTCACAGATGGCAGCAGCTTAATGCCGTTCCAGAGAGCTGTTTCTTCCGACATGTTCCTCCCCTTTTCCAACATAACAGGCAGAAGCAAAATATATACAACCAGAGGCCGCAAAGAGATGCAGAACCAACTCACGTTTACACATTTCCTATATGTTTTATTGTATTTTGCGTCTGCCTGTCAGGAAGTCAGTGGAGAAGAGAAGCTGCAGAATTAAGGATAATATTGGGAAAGTTCTTTAAAAAGAAGAAGAACCCATTCCAATTCACCTCAAAAATGGAGTCTGTTCAAGTTCCACCTCCAAAAATGAACTAATTCTACTCCAGTTCAATCCATAATTCATTCACATGGTCCTCAACTTTTTATTTTAAGCTTCCAACGTTTTACAAGCTGCACTGCTACAGTAAAATATACTTAAGATCAGTGCCGCATTTACGTATAAGCTAAACAATCTATAGCTTCGGGCCCCACTCTCTTGGGACCTCCATAAAAATTTAAAGGAAAAAAACCCTGGATGTACATTTCCAAAATATAAAATAAAAAACCTACATACAGCAACAGTGTTTTGTGTTGTGTAGGCTCCTATTTGCTAATTTCTATACATATATTCTGCATGGACAGGTTGCATGGCAACATGTGCAAATGGCTTTAGATACCTATTAGGTCCATAAATTACCATGTAGCATATATTCAACACAAAAAACAACAACAATTTGTTGTTGACAAAGGACAGCTGGACATATAAAGGGCCCCATTACCTTCAGTAGCTTAGTGCCTCATCAAACCTAAATCCAACCCTGCTTAAGATTACTTCAGCCACATCCAGACTGATGTTTTATTGGGGCATATTCTGCAACATGTAGTTGACACAATAATAATGTGTTAGTGGCATATTCTACTTTAGTTCTGTTATGTTTCCCCAATGCAATGATTGGCTGAATCTGCTTCCCTCCTGGAGCCTGATTGGTCTTTTCCTGCAGGCAATCAGTTGTTGCATTCTAGGATCCTACTTGCCTATTGATCTAGGATCCAAGCTTAGTGCATAACAAATTTAGTGAGTAAGACTCCTTGAGGAAGCATGAATTCCTATTAGCAAGCAAAGCAGCTGAGCAAAGGCTGGTTACCAAGTGGTCCTAAGTGTGCCATTTCATACTCTCTACATCTTCCTGTGGCAGGAAGTTTCAGGAGTTGTTACTAGGTCATTTTACTTAAAAGGACAATTGTCACATCTTTTTGTTTGACAAGCTGGGCAGGACAGAGTGAATAGATAAGTTTCATCAGTTCCTCAGATCTTCTTCTTCTTTGGTAATCAATCGTAGCCACGTAAGATTGTCTTCCATGAAGGAAGAGATCCCAACAAAAGACAAGTGGCAGATGAAGTTAATGGACTATGCCGAATTGGCGAAATTAACTGGGAAAATTTGGAAACAGCAGGACGAGACCTTTTTGAAAAACTGGAATAAATTTGCATTGTACTTGAGAGACAATTGTAAACAATTGACATTGTTAGTAGGGCTACAAGAAGTTTTGTAAGGTTAGAGATATCAATTATTATCGATATGATGTTTAAACGGTGTATTTAAGATTTGGATTTAAGGGTAATAATAATAACAAAATGCAATATTAGAGTAAAATTAGGGAAACCATTTCTTGAGGAGGAGGGAAGTCTCAGGCCAGCTTGGCCAAGTGGTTTTAATATATTATATGTAAGATGGATGCTTTGTCAATTTTTAAAAATAAAATTCAATATTTTTTATTTATTTTTTTAAAAAAGATTGTCTTCCATTAAGACAGTCTTAACAGTGTGTCCGTAGATGACTGTAGAGGCCAATTCTGGATCCACACGCCCTTCCACAGTGGGGACATAGTTGAGGGTTTATCATGGTGAGGGTTTGCCAAACATGTCTTCCTCTTAGCACGTTTCTCCCTTTCTCTCCACACATGACCAGTCCAACAAAGTTGATGTTGAAGAATCACTGCTTTGACACTGGTGATCTTTGCTTCTTCCAGTACACTGGCATTAGTTTGCCTGTTTTCCCAAGTGAAATGTAAACATTTTCAGAGACACCGTTGATGGAATCTTTCAAGGAGTTGGAGATGGCATTTATAAGTGGTCCATGTTTCACAAGCATACAGTAAGGTTGGTAGTACAATAGCTTTGTAAACAAGCATTTTGGTTTTCCTGCGAATGTCCCGGTCCTCAAACACTCTGTACTTCAGTTGGGAGAAAGCTGCGCTCACAGAGCTTAGGCGATGCTGGATTTTGGCATCAATGTCGGCCCTTGTGGAAAGATAACTGCCTAGGTAGGAGAAGTGATTGACTCCAGCGTTACACCATTGAGTTGGATTTGTGGCACTGCAGAGGGGTTATTTTGTGCTTGTTGATGCAGCACTTTGGTTTTTTGGATGTTGAGTGATAGGTCAAGCTTTTCGTAAGCTTCTGCAAAGATATTTAGGATGGTTTGGAGGTCATCCTCTGAGCGTGCGCGCACTACGTTGTCATCAGCATACCGTACAACAGCATACAGCCCCCACCTCCCTGCTGTTTCTTGTCAGCCAGCTGCAAAAATGTGGACTTCCTTCTTTTTGCTGGCTACATTTAGACAACCACACTGTTTCTCCTTTCTCACACCCACACAAGAAGGGTGTGCAGTAGCTAGTAGCCACCAGTTACCAAAGGCTAATCCAGTCAGCAATCCAAAAGCACTGGGAGGAGGTAATGGTGCTGATCCAAAGAGGATGCAGGCAATGACTCTTGCAACTCTCTAAATGCACCCAAAAAGTAGAGTAGAGAAAGACCGTATTGCCAGCAGGAACATCCCTTTCCTCCTTTCCCTTTGGTCAAAGGCCTAAACTAATCTAAAATTCTGCTCGCCTCCCGGAATCTGCCGCTAACCTGGCTTGAAGGTTCAGGTGAGCTGGGAAAGGAAACAACAAAAAGAAAAGAGCAGGACTCAACAGTGGCGTAGCGTGGGTTGTCAGCACCCGGGGCAAGGCAAGTAATTTGCGCCCCCTAACCCGTGGATTTGCACACCCTAACCCTAACCCCCAGATGTTGCGCCCGGTGCGGCCGCCTCCCCCTGCACCCCGCACCCCGCACCCCCCATGCTACGCCACTGGGACTCAAGCAACAAGCACCCCTCCCCCCCCAACTTCCACCCTAGCAGTGAGCTAAGGCAGTCACAGGCCTCATACTTCCTCTAACAAAAAGCCACAAAGGAAATGCCCTGCATGTGTGTGTTTTTTCTTTTTAATGCACCAGACTCAGCCCTAGAGAGATTTGTCACTTTTCAGGGCTTCAGTCCACTTGTTCAGATGCAAGGAAAGATAGTCCGCCGTGGTGCTTCAGCAGATGACAATGTGATGGAATGAGCCAAGGACGATGGGATCCCGGATCAAGTAAGACCATGGGCTGCAAAGCCTGCTCACCTTCACTTTCCTTCGGTTTTAATTCTTCCATCAGGATCTACCTGAAACTTTTTCCTCCTCCAACTGACCTGAGAGTTGTATCCCACTAGAACACCTTGCAATGCTGGAGGACATGCTATGGGCCAACTCTTCAAGTTGTGTGTTGCTGGGATAATTAATTGCTGATTCAGGCCAGATGGCCGTGCATGGAAACCTCTTGGCTTGTAAACTGTTTTAGGTCCAGGGTGAACAACCTCCAGATGTTGCTAGACTACAGCTTCCATTATCATTATTCCATTATTACCAGTGGCCATGCTGGCAGGAGTTGATGGACATTGGAGTTCAACATCTGGAGGTTCACAGTTGTCCACTCCTGTCTTAGGAGGTCATTGTGTGTGGTGGGATTCTTGAAGAATCAACAGCCATTGGGTTACAAGAGCCAAGACATCACAGAAAATACTGGTAGAATAGGAACAGATAGGATAGTCATTTATTTGTCTTCAGAAGCTGGCCATGGTAACAAAGGTCATCTCCTGCAAGGGACTTTGCACTACAAGTATTTTGTTTTCTGGTGATGCCACTGATGATATATTGTCTGTTCTAAATGGCAGCTACTTTCCAGATTCTCTTTACCAGTTCTGGTACCTGATATCACTTTTTAACCAGAGAGAACCAGGAAGAATAGTAGGAATATTATTCAGTCTGGTATCTCCAAGGCACAACATTCCTGGCATGAAATTCAGCTCAGGTACTTCAGATAGGCTGCATATAACTTAGGTGCACACAGACTTGTTTATTGCTTCAGTTGCGAGGGCACAATTAACATTTCTGCCCCACCCCAGTCTACCATTTCATGCCTTCCAATTGCCTCTTTATTCCTGACATGTTGGAGCAAAACAAACTAAAGTCTGGCAACTCTGATGTAAGAAAGGAAATACTCTGAGCATGTGCAGTTTCACATTTCAAACTCACAGCACCCTCATGACCGCAGGAATGAAATATTTTTTTGCTTCATTGATCCAAAAAACAACAACTATGAATAAGCACCATTTTGCAAGGAAAAGTACTTGTAAGGCAAAAATAATAGAATGAACATGTGTAACCATGCATATACCTGATCAGGGAATACACACCTTCTGCACATGCAGTCAAAGTGCCAAATAGCCACTATTTTTGGAGACAAATGGTGTATATCTGATCTGACAGGGGAAACTTTGAGATTAACTCCTATGCTGCTTTTGTTTTATGTGACTGAGGATAAGGATGATATAGGCTTAGGAACTACTAGTACAGAGATCCTGTTTAAAGTTGGAAAGATAGAGTGGGCTAGATGCTAGAATATGGCACTCTAAGCAACCTGCATCTAATTGGGAATCGTTATTAAACTGCTTGGAGCTGATATAAATGGACAAATTAACCAAACTGATATGAAGGAGAGAAAGTAGACTCTGAAGTGTTAACTTTACAGAGAGATGGACCTATTTTACAGATTGTTAAAATATATTATATGGAGATGGAAGACTGGAGACTTCAGCTATTAAGAATTAAGTTTGCCTCTATCATTTTTGGTTCAGTTTGATCACGCTGAAGTCACAGAACGTTGGGAATCAGATGATGATCATGATGATTTATTGAATTTATACACTTCTCTATACCCAGCAGTCTCAGGGCGTTTCACAGAACAAAATCAAAATATAAAACCACAATATATATAATCAAAATAAAAATAAGAAACCAATAATAACCCCCCCACACACAAAAACCCCCATATTTTACAAGGGCATAGGATGTAAATCAGACCAACCAAGGGCTTGGTTAAAAAGGAACATTTTTGCCTGGCGCCTAAAGGTGTATAATGAAGGTGCCAGGTGAATTTCCCTGGGGAGAGCATTCCACAGATGAGGAGCCACTGCAGAGAAGGCCCCGTTCTCGTGTTGCCACCCTCCGGACCTCTTGAGGAGGCGTCATACGAAGAAGGGCCTCAGAAGATGACCTCAGGGTCCAGGTAGGTTCATATGGAAAGAGGCGGTCCTTGAGGTATTGTGGTCCTGAGCCATTTAAGGCTTTATAGGTCAGCACCAGCACTAAAAATGCATACCCACAAACATAGGATGTGTGGCAAAACGTTGCAGTATTTCCTCACCTCCCGCCTGATCAACGCCCTTGCCACACCTTCCTCTTTCCCCTACAACCCAGAATCTTGCTTTTATTTTCCAACATGACAGGCAACATTCTGTGGCTCTTGAGTATGGCCAATCCTCATTGGGATGGGAGGGGATCTTTTTGGAGGGGCGCCTAAGGGTTTGTCTGTGTTTTTTTTATTAAAAAAATACTTCTGCAAACCTTGGAGTTTACCAGAACATGCAGATATCTCCCTGTTATCTCTCAGTGGCTCTATTTCTGTCGGTACTCACCACCTGAGTTCAGTATCACAGGAAGTGTGTGTGTGTGAATATACTATATTTGTTCTAGTTCGTCATCACACTAGTTCCATCGGCTGTTTCCCAAAGGTCTAAAGGCAGGAGTGGGTTAAGGAGAAGTGGGCAGGAAGGGGGGGGAAGGGGGTGCTGATGTCTGTAGCAAATAATTGCACGGGTTAAGGGAAGACTGGGCTGGGAGAAGGGTCTCTCGGTGTGTGGTGGTTTTAATTTTTTGGTGATGGTGGCAGGAGAGAAAGGAGAAGCAGGGGCAGATGGAATTAATGGAGGGTAAGGGTGGCATTTGGAGGAATGAGGGGGAATATGAGAGGCAGAAAGTTGTGTGTGTGTGTGTGAGAGAGAGAGAGAGAGAGATAGAGCTTTAGGGTCCTGGTGATCTGGGGAAGAAAGCTGGAGAGGAGGAGGAATTGAGAAGGAGCCTGGCCCACCCATGAGGTGAGGTGAGGCCACTGCGTCAGGCATGAGAAACCCATGAGGCTGTGACCCCATTAGTGCCCCAACCACCCCACCACCTTCACCACCAGTGGAGAAGCAGCACAGGCATCGGCAGTGGTTTCTTTCTGGAGCTCATGAGAACTCATCAAAATATCGTGAGATCTGTGAGTTCTTGCCAGAACTCGTTGGTGCTTTGCCCATACAGAGAGAGACATTTCTCCATCCTTGTAAATAAAAAGGTAAAGGGACCCCTGACCATTAGGTCCAGTTGTGACCGACTCTGGGGTTGCGGCGCTCATCTCGCTTTATTGGCTGAGGGAGCCGGCGTACAGCTTCTGGGTCATGTGGCCAGCATGACTAAGCCACTTCTGGCGAACCAGAGCAGTGCACGGAAACGCCGTTTACCTTTCCGCCAGAGTGGTACCTATTTATCTACTTGCACTTTGACGTGCTTTTGAACTGCTAGGTTGGCAGGAGCAGGGACCGAGCAATGGGAGCTCACCCCGTCGCGGGGATTCAAACCACCGACCTTCTGATCGGCAAGTCCTACGCTCTGTGGTTTAACCCACAGCGCCACCCGCGTCCCTATCCTTGTAAATATTGTCCAATAAATCCATGGGTCTGCTCAAAGCTCTTCTTCTTGCCTCTTCTTACCAGCTCTGAGTTCCTTGGTCTCTCTTCTCTCTCCTCAGGGAAAATCCTCAGAAAATATTTGATCTGTTCTTTGAAGCTGCCTGTCCAACGCTTGCAGAAGATGGTGAGTCTCATTTATGGCGGGAAATGGTGCTTCTTGGGGTGGGATGTTTATGCATCAGTGGGCCAGATTTTTAGGAGGCTCCAGGTAGCCATTGCTGGGGGAAAGTGGGCTGAGAACCATCCCAAGTCAAAAGTGAGTCCTTTCCCTTCCTGCCTCACTGCTATCTCATCCACATCCCAATCACAAAATCATAGAATTGTAGAGTTTGAAGGGACCCTGAGAACCACCCAGTCCAACCCCTTTCAGTGCAGGAATATGCAGCTGCCCCCAGGGCCAGATTTAGGTTAGATGAGGCCCTAAGCTACTGAAGGTAATGGGGCCCTTTATATGTCCAGCTGTCCTTTGTCAACAACAAATTGTCGCTGTTTTTGTTGTTGAATATATGCTATATGGTAATTTATGGACCTAATGGGTATCTAAAGCCATTTGCACATAACAAAATATGTATTTTGTCAAAGTAATTGTTGAACTGAATTAAGAAGAAGTCTATTAATAGTGAAATCATTATTAAGCTCTAACTTAAAATGATTTTTTATTCATAACAAACTGCAAACACATTGGCATTTGGCATTAACAGAAGTTCCTTTAGAAACACAATTTATAAAGACTCATAATCTAGTCTCTAGAAACTTTTAAACCATGAAATAATAATAGGTGTAAATATATGATGCAAATTACTCATAATTATAAATAGCAGAATGTAGGCACCCTATATATAGAAATGAGCAAACCAGTGATATTTTAGGGAGCAGGCTAGAAGGTAGGGATCATGACTTACATCATAGGAGCCTACACAACACAAAACACTGTTGCTGTATGCTGGTTTTATTTGTTTTTATCTTATATTTTGGAAATGTACATCCAGTTTTTTTCCCTTTACATATTTTGGGGGCCCCCAAGATAGTGGGGCCAAAGCTATAGCTTGTTTAGCTTATATGTAAATCTGGCAATGGCCCCATACAGGGATCAAACCTGCAAGCTTGGTGTTATCAGCACCACACTCTAGACAACTGAGCTACGGTATCCAGTGGTGCCCATGGGGTTGTATCATCCAGTTCTGTCCCTGCAGCCCCAACACTGCAGGGCTGGGAGACCCTCCAGAGCAGATTTAAGAAGAACACAGGGAGGGGGCAGCAGGTGAATCCCTGGACATTGCTCCCCTCCCCATGCCACTGTCAGCTGATTGACATTTTTGAAACTACCCACTACCTGTGGTGGTCAAAGGAAGTAAAAGAAGCCACAGCAGTCAAAGCGCTTAGCTCAGCAGCTAGAATCGGTTTGAGGTTGTCTACTTTCGGGTTGCTTACAAGGCGCTTCCTACAAACTTCTCTCATGGTGGAATGAAATCCTGCACAATGTGGAGAGAATGGGCCAAATATCATTTTTCTCCCCTCTCTCATCACAACTCAGCGCCAGTGGATTGGTAATAGATGCAGAACGGAGAAAACATAGCCTTTCTTTGTACAGCACAGCAAATAATTAACAAATGGACCTCAAGGTTGCAATATATTTATTTCTACATCACTTGACATACATCGGGGGAAGATTACAATACATTAAAACATGCAAGAAGTTAAAATAAGAAAACAGATTAAATTCACACCAGCATTTCTAAGCATCTGGGCAGGCTTGGCTAAAGAAGAATGTTTTCAGCGGGAGCTGAAAAAGATGGCGATAGCAATTGGATCAGACAGTTATAAAAGAGTATTAGACAAAGTCACAGAGGGCTAGCTCTTTAAATGGGAGTCAGCTGGGATAGCTCAATACAGCTTCTATGTTCAGAGGAAGTTTATCACTCAGAACCAGTTGCCAGGGTGGGACAAGCAATGTGAGCTGCCCAGAAGCATTTGGCTGGCTAAAGTTCAGAACAAGACACTAGACTAGAGGGGTCTTTAGCCAACAACTCAGGAAGGTTCCATTGTTGTTTGACTCCAGCTCCATCATTCACGACTGTTGGCCATCCAACAACAACATCCAACAGCCTACCGCTGCTGTACCTGCTTGGGACAAAACTCAAGCGGCATGTAATTTTGGCAATTTATTTATAATATTTATATCCGCTGTACTGCCTCGAGAGGCTCTCAAAGCAGCTTTCGGAAACTGCTGAGATAGAAACACACTCAGTTCTGCTATGACAGCCACGAGAAGCCTTTGGCCTGCAGGCCACGTTAGGCCTGGGCTGAGTTCTATGGTAATTTGTTGCCATTTCCCCTCACCTGCCATCATATGACACCAGGTGTGGAGCAGGTAAAGCAACCAAGCAGAGGAGCAACCGGCAGGCTCCCGGTTCTTCCTCTGCAAGCTCCTGCTCAGAGCTCAGGAGTGTTGCCAGAGCCTGCCAGGAGTTGCACTTGCATTCAATGCCAAATGCATGCCCCACTTTCAGCAGGAATTTTTGCAGCTGCAACTTAAAGCCAGGGCTTGAGAGAAAGAACCCAGAATGCACTGAGTGTGTTTCCAATTATATATTTGAATTTGAATCATACAGCATCACAGGGCAGTGGGTGATTGCAGTGCCGGATTTACATATAAGCTAAACAAGCTATAGCTTAGGCCCCCACTCTCTTGGGGGCTCCCAAAAAATTTAAAGGAAAAAGAAACTGGATGTACATTTCCAAAATATAAGATAAAAAACAAATAAAATAAAACCTACATCCAGCAACAGTGTTTTGTGTTGCGTAGGCTCCTGTGATGTAAGTCATGGGCCCCGCCTGCTAGCCTGCTCCCTAAAATATCACTGGTTTGCTCATTTCTATATATAGGGTGCCTACATTCTGCATGGACCGGTTGCATGGCAACATGTGCAAATGGCTTTAGATACCTATTAGGTCCATAAATTACCATATAGCATATATTCAACACAAAAACCAGTGACAATTTGTTGTTGACAAAGGACAGCTGGACATATAAAGGGCCCCATTACCTTCAGTAGCTTAGGGCCTCATCAAACCTAAATCCGGTCCTAGGTGATTGGCAGGCGAGCGGCTCTAGCCACCTGTTAAAAGTGGCTCATAGAGGATGGGCCAGTTCTGGAACTAGCCTGATATAGGGACAAAAATCACATGGTGTCTTTATGGAACCAGCATTTGTTTAGGCAGCACTTCCAGTCTCGTTCTTGTTCTTCACTGAGGCCATAACAGGTGCTTATTGCAGCAGACCTGGCTATAAGCTCACCAGGAGGCACCTCTCTTTGGGGCAGTAGAGATATAGCTCAGAGACCAGGGGACTCCTAAGGAGAGGAGAGAGGAGAGGAGGCTGGGGGAACCCTCCACAAGGGAGGGTGTCTTAAAGAGGGAGAGAGGCTGCCAGCTCTGCAGGCAAGGGGTGACAGAACTGGGCTCCTGAGACCCACAGGGGTGCCACAGAAAGAATGGAGTTGGTCAAGGGAGCCGTAGACTAAAAAAGAATGGAAACCTCTGATGTAAGGAAACTTGTGTCCCTGTCCACCTGCGCCTCTTCCAGTTCCAGGTGTCCCTATTTGACAGAGATAGTGCTTAATTTATGTACCCCCTTCCCCCTTGCTGCTGTGGTTTTCTCCAGATGGCTTAAGATGACCGTTGGATGGATGTTAAAAATAAGAAAGAGAGGGGAAAGGGAAGTCTCCGCTTAAGTTCTCCTGCTCAAGAAAGCCGGCAAGGGAGAAACCCCATCTCTGCCCAGAGGCAGCCCGAGGCAGCATGAAACTCTTTCATCATGTCCCATCCGGTTCTCTCCTTCCTGTGTATATGTGTGCAGGTTAGGCTTTGCAACTGAAGTGCAGGGTCTCGCGCATGCCTGGAAGCCAGGCCTCGAATCTCAGCTGCAATAGGGCTGCGCCTCTTCAGTGGTTAGGGAAATGTTCACAAGGCCTGGAGGCATTTTCTGTCAGCTGTCGCTGCTTTCGAGCACTGAAAACCAGTTTCAGAGTTAGGCAGTCCTGGCCAAAATTAAACCATGTACTGTAGCTTCCAAAAGCTAATCAAGGTATCGGGCCTCATGGTTTGTCATACAGAGGGTTTCTCATTTAGGGCATCTCTGCTCTCAGGTTTCGTCAAATGGATTTCTATTATATTGTTTTTAGCTGCTCTGAGCCCGGAGTCAAATGGATTTCTACCGTATTTTTCGCACCATAGGGCGCACCGGACCATAGGGCGCACCCAGTTTTTAGGGGGGGAATTCAAGAAAAAAAATCTTTTTTCCCCCCGCAGCCCCAAAGAGCAGCGTACAGGCTGCACACAACCTCTCCCTGCCGGAGGGGTTGCGCGCAGCTATGGAGGAAGCCAAGGAAGCGAGCGGGATGGATCCCGCTCGCTGTTTTGGCTTCCCCTTTAGCCCCGTGCAGCCTCTCCTTGGCGGAGGGGCTGCACAGGGCTTTCCTGGCTTTACTGGGAGGTGGGGGGATTCCCTCACCTCTCCCAAAAGCCCGCAGAAGCCGTGCAAACCCTTTAAAGAGATCGCGGCTTCTCCTGGCTTTCCTGGAGAAAACCGGCAGAAGCCGCGCGCCTTTTAAAAGGGCTGCACGGCTTCTCCTGGATTTCCTGGGAGGCGGGGGGGATTCCCCCGCCTCCCGCAAAACCGGCAGAAGCCGCGCGCCTTTTAAAAGGGCTGCACGGCTTCTCCTGGATTTCCTGGGAGGCGGGGGGATTCCCCCACATCCCGCGAAACCGGCAGAAGCCGCGCGCCTTTTAAAAGGGCTGCATGGCTTCTCCTGGCTTTCCTGGGAGGCGGGGGGATTCCCCCACCTCCCGCGAAACCGGCAGAAGCCGCGCGCCTTTTAAAAGGGCTGCACGGCTTCTCCTGGATTTCCTGGGAGGCGGGGGGATTCCCCCACCTCCCGCGAAACCGGCAGAAGCCGCGCGCCTTTTAAAAGGGCTGCACGGCTTCTCCTGGATTTCCTGGGAGGCGGGGGGATTCCCCCACCTCCCGCGAAACCGGCAGAAGCCGCGCGCCTTTTAAAAGGGCTGCACGGCTTCTCCTGGCTTTCCTGGGAGGCGGGGGGATTCCCCCGCCTCCCGCAAAACCAGGCTCCCCCCCCCCGCCAGCCTTCTAACCAAGTCTGGGGACAGCGGGAAGGGCGCGCTGCGCCCCTGCCGCTGTCTCCCGAGTTTGCGGGGCTGGCGACGGGGAGGAGCAGGCTTCTCCCCCCGCCAGCCTTCTAGCCAAGTCGGGGGACAGCGGGAATGGCGCGCTGCGCCTCTCCCGCTGTCTCCCGAGTTTGCGGGACTGGCGATGGGGAGGAGCAGGCTTCTCCCCCCGCCAGCCTTCTAACCAAGTCGGGGGACAGCGGGAATGGCGCGCTGCGCCTCTCCCGCTGTCCCCCGAGCTTGTGGGGCTGGCGGTGGGGCTCTCCTGAAGCCTAGAGAGCGAGAGGGGTCAGTGCGCACTGACCCCTCTCGCTCTCCAGGCTTCAGCGAAAGCCTGCATTCGCACCATAGGACACACACACATTTCCCCTTCATTTTTGGAGGGGAAAAGTGTGTCCTATAGTGCGAAAAATACGGTATTTTATTGTTGTTAGCTGCTCTGAGCCCGGCTTTGGCTGGAGAGGGCAGGATATAAATAAAAATTTTTTATTTATTAATTATTATTATTATTATTATTACTACTACTACTACTACACACAAAATGGAGGGGAAACTGCATTATTCCTAGCACATCCACAAATGAAAAGAGATGTTTTTGTAACATCCTATTCTTACAACAAGGACTGTCTTCTTTTACTCTTTGATAAATCAGTTGTGCACTGGGCTTCTGGAGCCAAGAGATGTTAGTGAACTGACCATAAAACTGCTTAAAATAATATTTAATTTTACAACCTCTGATTTGCATGGGATTGGGGGAGAGTTCTGGAAGAGGATGGAGTTTGAGATGTCTGCTTGGGCGTCTCTGGCTGGTGATGCACTGTCCCATTTTGCTCTAATGAGAGACCTCCTTTGCCTGATCCTTTTAACTGGAGATACCAGTAATTAGGAACTGAATCTGGGACCTTTTGCATTGCTCTCCCCTGCAGACCCTCAGAGGGAACTGTATGTCCATGGGTATGCATTTGCATGTATTATTGTCAAGATGCATCCACCCAGGAGAGGGCGGGGGGAGCTGCAAGCTAAACAACTTTGTGTAGGTGTGTTTGCATAATTGCATATATTTTTTCAAAAATGCATTCTCAACATCTCCTCTAGAGGTTGGAAGAAATGAGACAGAACAGGAACCATGCTTTCACGGGGACAGGGGACAGAAAACGGGTTCTTTTTCTGTTAAATAACAACAGTGGGAGCAAGTGGAAATATGCCCTAAGACTTGCTCAGACCACAATGCAGTGTTTTTTGAGATGAAATTGTCTCTGCAGGGATCCTACAGATGGAGAATGAATGGTGATTTGTTGAGGAATGAGCAAATAATTGGTAAGGCCCAAAAGACTCTAAAAGATTACTTTGAGATAAATCTGAACTTAGAGATGGAAACAGATTCAATGCTCATTCCCACTTTTGCTTGCCCCATATTTTGATTGTGTACTGATGAATTCCTCCAGGTCTGAGAGCTTTTCTCTCTGTTCCATGGCTGTTCCTTGCAAAAATCAGATCTGACCCACTGAATCAGATGTCATCAGAAGTGCAGGCAAGCCAAATAGGTATTTTGCTTACTGCGCTTCTGATTCAACAGGTAAAATTGGATTTTCCCAAGCCACAGCCATGGAACGATGAAGAAAGCTCTCGGACTTGGGGAAATTAATTGGTATCCAATCCTATCAAAATATGGGGCAAGCAAAAGTGTGACTCCTGCCTGAAAGCCTGACAACCCAAGGCTAGCCAATAGGGTGTCCTCCAAATGCAGCTGAACACTGGCACCCATCAGCACCTTGGTCCCTGGTCCCTGGTGAATGATGGGAGCTTAAATCCAGCAACAGTTGGAACCATGTTGGCTGCCTCTGGTACAGACAGCTCTGAGCTAGATGAGCCCAGTGGTCTTAACTCTGTAACAAGGCAGCTTCCAATGGTCCTAATGTTTAAGCAGTCAGCTTTAGGAGGACAACAGTGACAATCATGATTCCTGCAGCCTGTCCCAAGCAAGCTTGGTTCTCCTATAAATCCATCTGAAATGGGCTATGTCTTTGTTCCATATGCTGACTTCCGCTCTCTTTCCCTGCGCAGATCCTCAAGTGCTTAGACAGTTCCCTCCGGAGTTCGATGACCAGGTCAGTCCCCCTTTGCACAATTGCTTTCCAACTCCACTTTGCATTCCAAAATCATTGCTAGCATGTGCTTGTTGCAGGAATTTATGTATAGGTTGGGGGGCGGGTTGCCCCTCCAGCAGATATCATGCACATGCAGCCCACTACCAAAACCAGCACAATCGCTTTTGTGACTTTTGTGATTTGTCCCCACAAAACACTTCATCACAGTTTCTTCCTATCTATTCAAAGGGCCTTTGCTGCACAATACCAAATGTAACAATTCACTGATAAATGTTCCTATGTACAAGCTGACAGGGAAAACTTCAGAAATTCATATAGACATGTGAGCTCAGCTACTCAGCAGCCCCTCTGCCTGAGTGATAATCCCTGGCATCCTGGTACCTGAGTGCCAGACAGGTAGCCATTCCAGAAATAAGAAACCCAGATGAAGACAAAAGGGTGTGATTAACTTGGCTGGGAAACAGGAAAATTGAAAGATCTCTTTTGTTACACTTGATGGGTGTTTGGTGGAGGGCAAGGAGAACCATGGGGCAGGGTCCAGGATGCTCAGATTACTGCCACCAGACCTCCCCTTTCATGATGTAACCGTGATGTATGAGTGATGTAGTTTGGGGGGGTGTAACATGGGGATTAGCAGCTAATAAAAGTTTGGGGGCTCTTTTGTTCGGGGATTCCATCTTGTTCCACCTTGTGGCAGGTGGGAGTCCTGTCGCGACAGTCTTCAATAAAGACCAAGCCTACTGGCTGCTGTTTTGCTCTGGTATTCCTGGCTGGTGTCCTTGTTTTTTGTCCAAGGGAGCCCTCAGATTTCTCTGTTAACATGCTCAAAAGTTACCAGCTTTTTCTTCTTTTTCTGGATTTGGGGAAACAACCCGACACACAAAAATTAAACAGGTGAAGCTTTTCCTGGCATGACGATAAAATGGGAGTAATTAAACAGCTTCTAGAAGCTAAAGGCATTGGAAGATATTAAATAGAGGCCATTTGCACTGCCTTGTAGGCTAGTAACTTGGCAACACAGAAGAATTCTCAATTTGCAGGCTACAAAGCAAGCTGGCTGCTGTGCCAGTCCTCTTGCATGAAATACCACTTACCCAATGGAATTCCTATGGCTGCCAGGCAAGTTGTTCTAATTCAAGGCTGCATAAGCAACCTTTACTTAAATGTGAAATACTGTGCGTGTGGCAAGGAGAGATTTTGGAGGAACGTTGTGGAGTATCTGGAAACAGCCCTAGGCACTTTGCCAGGCAGATAGGTGCACACACACTCCATATAAGCCCAAGGGTGGGGATTTACAGTCCAGCAACATCTGGAGGGCGTCCTGTGGTCCAGGATGATGGGAGCAGCTGTCCATCAACATCTGGAGGGCAATAGTTCCCCCTCACTCTTGGTTCTAAGCAGGTGGGGAAACACTGCATGCTTTGCAAATGATTGGCATTCAACTTGCAAAGGAGGCCACGGCTGCAGTGCTACTTGCCTGGGCCCCATGGAACTGGGGTGGGCACTTCTGAGCAGACCTGCCTAGGATTGTGCTGTAAATTCAGATCATTCCATACGTGCAGCAGGCTCCTTGCCAACCGAAGGTTTTTCTCAAGGTGCCTCTAAGTTTGTCTGCCGGGTTCAGGCTGTAATAACCAAGGAACCTTCTCTCTTCCTGTAGGATTCAATCCAGATACTGCCCAAGTTTTGCTTCCCCTTTGATGTTGAAAGGTACGTGGTGGCCTGAAAAAATGGGGTCTCCATGCACTTTATGCACCCTTGCAACTTAGGCTCGCCAGCTCTTGAAACCAGCTGTTGCAAGCGGTGCCTTTTGCAGCAATATGATGCACAGAGCACCACACAACAAGAAGCATTATTTGCTGATTTCTACAGATAAAATTGGGGACGCGGGTGGCACTGTGGGTAAAAGCCTCAGCGCCTAGGGCTTGCCGATCGAAAGGTCGGCGGTTCGAATCCCCGCGGCGGGGTGCGCTCCCGCTGCTCGGTCCCAGCGCCTGCCAACCTAGCAGTTCGAAAGCACCCCTGGGTGCAAGTAGATAAATAGGTACCGCTTACCAGCGGGAAGGTAAACGGCGTTCCGTGTGCTGCGCTGGCTCGCCAGATGCAGCTTTGTCACGCCGGCCACGTGACCCGGAAGTGTCTCTGGACAGCGCTGGCCCACGGCCTATAGAGTGAGATGGGCGCACAAACCCCAGAGTCTGTCAAGACTGGCCCGTAACGGGCAGGGGTACCTTTACCTTTACCTTTACAGATAAAATTGCTGTTGGTCACAACAGTACTTTTCTCCTGGTCAATTAGCAACCCTCATGAAGCCCCCTCTTTGTTTGTAGCTCACTTCACCTAGCTAGGAAGAGCACCCCAGCGATCAGGATCAATCCTTGTGTAACAAGTTTCCCTTGTAGATATGGAGCTGCAGAAGCCTACGCTCGTTGGAGGGAACTTTTTGTCCTCTGCTTCACATTGGCAAAACCATTCTCTCCCATTCCAACTACAGTTGTATCTTGGAAGTCAAACAGAATCAATTCTGGAAGTCCGTTCGACTTCCAAAACATTCAGAAACCAAAGTGCGGCTTCTGATTGGCTGCAGGAAGCTCCTGCAGCCAATCGGAAGCTACGGAACCCCGTCAGGCATTTGGCTTCCAAAAGAACGTTCGGAAACCAGAACACTCACTTCCAGTTTTCGATCGTCCGGGAGCCAGAACATTGGGACTCCCAAGGCATTGAGGAGCCGAGGTACGACTATATTATGGGGTCAGAAGTTCCCACATACAGGTACGTCCTTTGATCTCCTTATTGAACAACACAGCACCTGTTATTTTGGCTGTGAACTGTATGTGATGAACTACTTGCATGGAAACGTTTTGGGTTTGGGGGTGATAGGAAGCCTCCGTCTGGAAATAAGAAGCAAATTAATAGCATTTACACATTGCACAATGGTATAAGATGCTATCATGCTATCATTTTTTGCTCTGCATAAAAATGTGCTATAGACCTGTGGCTACCTCTTTCTTAGCCTACCAGCCTGACTATATGGAGAATATTATCTCCTCCTGCATTCATATGACATTTAAACAATTGCTTTGTGCATTCATCTCACTGGGTTTTGCCTACCAAAGCATATGTGCTACTGTATTAGCAGTTTGTTGCTTTAGCCAACTTATTGCAATCTTTCTCCAAAATGGCACCCCCTTACCCAGTCTCCCCACTTCTTTGTTAAGGGTCAAGGAGAGCCCCACAATCCAACATTTCACTTTTGTACTCACCGATATGGACGGAAAGCAACGCTTTGGTTTCTGCCGCTTGGCCGTGGCCTTCCGCACCTGCCTGTGTATCCTCAGGTAGGATGGCTTGTTCTTCCTCAGCCTCTTCTCATGGATGGGAATTTTCATGTCATGGGGGGAAGCATTTTCTTGGTGTGGATTGACCCCCCCCCCCAAACTTACAAAATGTTTTGGCCCACTGGGTGTCAGGGCTGGAGTCAGATGCAAATCAGCACAAAGAAGCAGAGTCCGTTGTCAGTGACGTTAACTCTTTATTCAAGGAAATGGCATACAACTCAGCAACGCTTCCCAGCAGGTCTTGCCCCTAAAGAGCAGTTGCCAGGACTGAAGGTTCCTTGCCTTCTACCCCCGTAACTCTCCTCATCTCCTGGATATTTCCCAAGTGCCTGCACACTCCTGGTCTCTGTTCTGCTCTCCTCATTATTCTGTGCGGTCTTGGAGACCAGGGGAGAGGGAAGCTTGTAACAGCAGGAGAGGAAGACCCCTGGGATTCTTCAGCAGCCTCTTAAACCCCCACCTCTGCTTCAGCACCAGAACCTGAACTGCTCCCTGTCACAGGCTCTTCCTGCTCACCAAACCCTGCTGCCCCTTCAGCATCCAGCCTGCCCTCCCAGTCTTCTCCCTTTGACTTCTCCTCAGTGTCCCACCACCAGTCCCCAGGCTCTGAGCCCTCCTCCCCTGGGGGTTCCCTTGGGGGGTTCCCCAGCTGCCGTCTCCCACCATTCCTCATCATCCAGCCAGACCCTGATATCTGGTGTTGCTGAACTACAACTCCCATCAGCCCCATCCAGCGTGGCCAGTGGCCAGGAATGATGGGCACAGTAGTTTAACAAGATCTGGAGGGCAGAGGTTCCACACACCTGGACTAAGCAGAAGTGCAGGCAGGTGCAAGCTGTCGCAGAAGCCCAGTTGTCACAGATTTACCCATGTGCCTCTCCACTAAGTTGGCATGGGGCCAATTTCACTTCTCTATGCCCTTTTAAAATGTGGCTCTTTTGGGGGGGGTCTTATTGTGTTGTTGTTTTTATTTTGGTCATATATATTCTGGTTTTTATGTTGATCTTTTCTGTGAACTGCCCTGAGACCTCCAGGTATAGGGTGGTATATCAATTCAATAAATAATAATAAATAAATAATAAATAATTTTGATCAAGCTAGAAAAACAAAATACATATATACCTAAGTACAGTGGTACCTCGGGTTACATAGACTTCAGGTTACAGACTCCGCTAATCCAGAAATAGTACCTCGGGTTAAGAACTTTGCTTCAGGATGAGAACAGAAATTGTGTGGCAATGGCGCAGCAGCAGCGGGAGGCCCCATTAAGCTAAAGTGGTGCTTCAGGTTAAGAACAGTTTAAGAATGGACCTCCGGAACGAATTAAGTACGTAACCTGAGGTACCACTGTATTCACTGTATTACCAAAATGTATACCTACTGTTTCACTAAAGGACATTCGACTTTGTGCGCTCATTTACCAAAGACACGCTGCGCCAGCAGCGGCACTTGTCATTCACAACGACAGCGCTTGTCATTCTCTTTTTGTTTGTTTGTTTGTTTGTTTTTGAATAATTTTTATTGATTTTAACATATAAATTATAAAATGTACCACAAAACTTATCACTTATAAAATCTTTTTAGACTTCCATCAGCACCTCTGATGATCCACCGTTTTAACCACTTCTTATGCATTTCTTAACTTTATATTGCCTTTACATCTCTGAACAAATCATCCTTCCCCTTCTCCATTTTTGCAATACTTCCAATAATACTCCTCACAAAACTTCTTGCAAACCTACAAACGTCGTCTGATCTTCACAAATACTTCTCAAATAGTCCGTAAATTTACTCCAGTCTTCTGTGAATTTCTGGTCCCGCCGGTTTCGAATCCTTCCTGTTAGTTTATCTAGTTCTGCATAGTTCTGTGCTTGTCATTCTCAATGGCGCCGTGCACTCCAAATTAACTCTTACATCAAATATTATGTTACGTATTGCGCTGAGCTGCTATGTGGGGTCAGTGGCACCTTTGACACGACTGATGTTTCTCCTAAGTAGGTGCCTAAGCAATACTTACAAGTTTAAGTGTGGTGGTCTTAATTTGGGGGCTAAACTAAATTTGGGAGCACTGGTCTGATCTTTGCACCCCGGTGGCGCATATGCTAAATACAGCGCTGGCCCCTTGCCTGGTCAGTTGTGCCCCTGATGCTAATTCTCTTTGCAGCTACGTGCCCTGGTTTGAAGTTTTCTACAAGATCTTGAACTACATCGCAGACAACTTGGCCAAGGATCAGGTGAGGTCAGAAATTCTGGATTCCTTGCAGAGCCCAGCAAGTTGCCCCGTTCTGTTCCCACCCACACCCCCAGATTCCTAGCATTCCCATTTAAACACCAATCTCTGCCTTTATCTCCTCTCTCACTAGTTCACAGAGCTGGAGGTGTTCTTGTCTGCACTTTATCTCCACCCTGTGCCTGACCTCAGCAGCCCCATCAGCCTTGAATTTGTAAGTTCTCACCTCTCTGACACAGAAGAATCTGCTCCCATAGATACGCAAAAATCTTTAAACAGCTGAGCTTTGAGTCCTATTGCCATGATTTGTTGTTTTCCTGGTAGTGCCTTTAAACAACTGTGTGGGCTTCCTGTGAGGGATGGGGGCACTCCAAGAGTCCAAGGGGGGCATCTTTGCATTTTGCAGGACTCCTGGCATGTCGCCATCCCTGCATCTATACACAGGAAAGAGTTAGTGGGGAGGGTGATAATTATTGGAATCTTTGTTCCCCCACTTCATTCCAGGGGGAAATTTTGCCCTCTGAAGTTGGAATTTGCATTAGGAGGGAATCTTCCCCACCTCCAAGAGGTGCAAATGGAGAATTTCCCTCAATACAATGCCATGGGAGGAGAGTCTTAAATTTTAACAACAACAACAACAACAACAACAACAACGTGTTTTTTATACCCTGCCCATCTGACAGAGGTTGCCCCAGCCACTCTAGGCAGCTTCCAACAAATTATAAAACCACAGTAAAACATCAAACATTAAACTCTTCCTTATACAGAGCTGCCTTCAGATATCTTCTGAAAGTCAGATTGTTGTTTATGTCCTTTACATCTGATGGATGTCAAGGAAATTTTAGGCAGTGTATAGAATTTGTCTATTCATAACTGTCAGTAAAGTTAGCCTGCACTGAGCCTGATAATTACCACACACACCTGCAGCTCATGCTATTTTCCTTTTTAAAAAGCTCAAAATCATCATGGTGGGGTTTTTTTGAGGGGGAAATTTTGAAGAGAGAAAAAAAAAGCTCAACATTTTTGGGCAAAACCTTCATATTTATTTTTTTTAAAAAAAAAAAGCTTTGCCATAAAAAGCTCAACACCTTTTGAGTTCACTGGGTCCATTTTGTAGGTGATGGATTGAGGATTAAATCTGTAGATTGAAATTTGAACCTCCTATCCCACATGTATAGGAGAAATACAAAAAGTAACACTGTGTTACCAGATGCATTTTGCAAGCTATCACTCATTCGAGCTGCAGTCTCTCCTTTCTTAGCACAGACCAGCTGTTCCAATGTCTATGTCAATATCCCTGAACTCCTCAATTTAGTAAACTGGTATAAAATGTTTTCTATGATGCCTCCAGATTATATGGAATTGGAAGTATGTGGAGTTTAATGAACGAAGGTGTTTTTTTTTTTTAATGGATGCATTATTGTTGAAAGACTAAAAATGTAAACAATTCCTCATCCATCTTCTTTTAATTTGTTGTGGGGTGTATGTGTCCCCCCTTTTAACCATTTCTTGTTGTCTTGCAAGGATCTAAAGATGACCAAATTGAAAATTTCCACTGAGAAGGATCCAAACAAACAAGACAAGAGACAGGATCTAGACTCTGGAGCTGCATCAGTGAGTCAGGAGTCGGGGGCGGGGGGCTGTGTCCTTTACAGGGAATGAAGAACCCTAAAAACGGAGAACAGAGAAGGCAACTTGATTTTGCCCATCAGCAGTTGGCATCCGGAAAGCAGACTGAGACTGGAAAGACTGAGAAGGCACACAAATCACCTGGTCACTTTCTTTCCCTAATGTATTTCTATTCAATTTTTCCCCCAGAGGGGCAGCCATGCTAGTCTCTTGCAGCAAAAACAACTGAGTCTTGCGGCACCTTAAAGACTAACAAGTCTGAGTCCACAAAAGTTCTTCGATAATAAATGTGTTAGTCTTTAAGATGCCCCGAGACCCCTTGATTATTTAAATTATGGCAGTTTTCTAAATTTGCACTGAGACATTCAGTTTTGCATATATGCATCCTTTCTACAAATCTGTCCTTTTTTTAAGAGTCCTTTTTCTGGGGATGCCCAAGATCTCCTTTTGGGAGATCAGCCAAGAATCTAGGTGGGGCTGCCCTTGAGACTGACCCAGAAACTCCAGCAGGTGCAGAATGCCGCGGCGAGACTCCTTACCAGGTCCTTGTCGTGGGATCACATTCACCTATACCAGCTGCACTGGCTCCTGGTGGAGTACAGGATCAGGTTTAAGGTGCTGGTTTTAACCTTTAAAGCCCTATACAGCCTAGGACCCTCATACCTACGGGACCGCCTCTCCTGGTATATCCCATAGAGGATCTTACAGTCTTCAAACAAAAACATCTTGGAGGTCCCGGGCCACACGGCAGGCCTCAAACACAGCCAGGGCTTTTTCAGCCGTGGCCCCGATCTGGTGGAACGCTCTGTCACAAGAGACTAGGGCCCTGCGGGACCTGAAATCTTTCCGCAGGGCTTGCAAGACTGAGCTGTTCCACCAGGCCTTTGGCCAAGGCACTGGTCTGATCCCCTCCTTTGGTAATCCTCACAGAACTCTAGCCCAGTGGTTGCCATTAATTTGATTTTGAATTGGTTTTAGAATGAATTGATTTTAGAATGCTGTGTTACTTTTATTGTTGTTAGTCGCTCTGAGGCCAGCTTTGGCTGGGGAGGGCGGGATATAAATAAAAGTTTGTTTGTTTGTTTGTTATTTATTTATTTGTTGTTGTTGTTGTTGTTGTTGTTGTTGTTGTTGTTGTTGTTGTTGTTTAATGTGTTGCTTGATCTGGTGTAATATGCTGGTTGGCCAGTCAGCTACTATCCATAAAAATAAGGGTGTGTGTGTGTGTGTGTGTGTGAGAGAGAGAGAGAGAGAGAGAGAGAGAGAGAGAGAGAGAGAGAGAGAGACGCGGACCACTGCCACAATTTTTGTTTCACAGAGTCTTCTTCTAGCTGGACCAGATCATCACCAACCTCTTTCTTCCTCTCTTCCAGGTTTATTTCATTGCCCCTGACCAAGGCAAACTCCCCACCATCCCTGAAAGTGTAAGTCACATTTGCAGCGTCTCATGGAGCTTTGAGAGAGGTGGTTGTGGTTTGTAGGGACAGTGTTTGCTTTCTAAAGAGAGAGGCACCAGCTTTCACAATTGTGGAAATGATGTCTCCTTAATCATCAGCCTTAATCCACCAGAGTGGCGTAAAGTAGGTCACACAAGCCTAGTTCCCTTGCTGGCACCCAAAATCTGCTTCAGCTCCCACATGGTAGGGGGCGACCCCAGAAAAACCTGATGACATTGAGGAGGAAAAAGAGGGGCAGCAGGCTGTAGATTCTGTGTGTTGCGTGACTGCCAACACAATAGCTCTTGTTGCAGTGTAGTGGCAAGCAGAGATCACCCACACTTTTTCTTTCCCTGTGCTTAGAAAGCATGATTCTGAGAGATTTTCTGCTAGTGGTTTTCTCTTTGCGCCACTGGAAAGCTCACTCTTTTGCACTGAATTGGAGCAGACTTCAAACTGCAGGAAACCCAACTGACAGTTGCTCAAAGCGGTGGGGAAAGTGGAAGTCTGGATGAGCCCTGAATGGGCTGGGAAAGGACATGGTCTGGCAATGCTATGAAGATTTCAAAATAGAGAGAAGAGTGATTCATTGCAAAAGGGCATTTTCTCCGAGCAGGGTTGGGGATTGGGCAGGAGTATAATGAGCAATGAATGGCAAACATAGTCAGGTGCAACCTAGGGGAAGGAGGGGATTGTGAAAAGTGGGAATAGGAGGGCAAGATGGGGATTTTTGCTGGATTTTTGTGGACAGGCCGCTGCTGCTGCACTTTAAACAGCTATAATAATAATTTAATAATAATTTATTATTTTTACCCAGCCACTCTGGGCAGCTTCCAACCGAATATTAAAAACAATACAGCATCAGAGATTAAAAACTTCCCTAAACATGGCCGCCTTCAGTGGTCTTTTAAAAGTAAAATAGTTGTTTATTGCCTTGACATCTGCTGGGACAGGTAAGCAATGCAAGAGCTGGACCTGTTCCTAGCACAAGAGATGAAAGAGGAGAGAAAGGGATTGTATTTCAGTAGTAGAGCACAAGACCTGCAAGCAAAAGATGGTCCAATGCCTGCCATCTCTAGTTTCAGAAGATCAGGCAGCAGTTGATGGGAGAAAGATTTCTGCTGGAGACCAACCGTCAGAGTAGGCAGCGCTGAATTAGATGCCAAAAGTATGGAGAGGACCAGGTTGAGACTTTCACTCCAGTAGTCAAAATACACCACCATCAGGATGCTTTTAAGCAGAGCAGTTGCTAGGCAAAATAGAGGTGAGGCACATAGACATTGGAACAGCTGGTCCACGCTAAGAAAGGAGAGACTGCAACTCGAATGAGTGAATAATTTGCAAAATGCATTGGATACACAGGGTTCCTTTTTGTATTTCTCCTACACACAGGGGATAGGTTTAAATTTCGATCTACAGATTTAATCCCCAATCCATCGCCTACAAGATGGACCCAGTGAACTCAAAAGGTGTTGAGCTTTTTATGGCAAAGCTTTTTTTTTGCAAAATATGAAGGTTTTGCCCCAAAATGTTGAGCTTTTTGAAAAAATCTCCCCACTCACCCCCACAAAAAACACATGATGGTTTTGAGCTTTTTTTAAAGGAAAT
Source organism: Podarcis bocagei (assembly GCF_964188305.1). Taxonomy (NCBI): domain Eukaryota; kingdom Metazoa; phylum Chordata; class Lepidosauria; order Squamata; family Lacertidae; genus Podarcis; species Podarcis bocagei. The sequence goes on along the minus strand of NC_138143.1, from coordinate 8,719,658 downwards.
TCGCTAAAATCTACACTTCCGACATTGGTTGCCATATGTCTGGATTTTCCCAGACATTAAAGCAATTTCTGTGCTGCAACTAGGCATTTCCTGGTGTAATGTTGTTCCTAGAAAAAAAGACAACAGAAGATGAACACGAAGTAAGAGAGCTGGATGCATTGTACTGCCATGAGTGACACAGAGTACAATAGATGACAGAGAACAATTGGGGGGGGGGGTGCCAAATTTGCACTGGAGAACCTAACCGGACATTGGCTCCTTCCCACAGAGGAACCTGACAGAATTTGTTGTGGCCGTGGATGCAAACAACATGTTACGCCTGTATGCGAGCCTTCTCCATGAGCGGCGGATCCTGCTCACCACCAGAAAACTCAGCACGGTGAGGGCAAGTCGATGCTTGGGGTGGGAGAAAAGGAGGGTGGAATGACATATAAAAAATGCTGCAAAAATGCTTTCAGGAAAAAAGTTTAAAATATATATTGAATTTGCCGTTAGCTCACCATCGCCATCTAGTGTCACAGTTCTGGAATGCATTCAAAACACACTAAAAATGTTGTGTTTGCAGCTGTATAGCTGAGTCGCAGGTCTCAGGGAGGAGAGAGTTGCCAGGTCTCCTTTGGCTCAAGCCCCAAATTGCAAGGAGCAGAGGTCTGGGAGTTTGGGGGGGGGGGGTTGCCTGGTAGGGAGAGGTCTAGCAGTGGTGACATAGACATGGACATAGTGGAAAATAGGCTAGCTTGACACCTACCCACCCACCCTCTGAATCTGGAGGAGACCCCAAAACCAGGCCAAAATCCTGGCAATTTTCAGGAAGAGGACAAGGCTGATCCTTCTACAGGGGCGAAATCCACCTGTAAGGCACAGGCTGTAGCTTAGAGGGTGGTTCTGGTCTTCTGAGCAGAGTCAGGGCATCCTAAGGGAAATCTCCTAACCCCCCTCTCTCTCTCCCTGCAGCTCACAGCCTGTGTTCAGGCCTCCCTCTCCATGTTGTATCCCATGCACTGGCAGCACATCTACATCCCGGTGCTGCCTTCGCACCTCCTTGACTACTGCTGGTGAGCCTTTTCATTTCTTCTTTTTGAAGCACTGGGCAGGGGGTAAGACTGAAAGCTGGATGTGTGTGGTGCTGTGGTCTAAACCACTGAGCCTCTTGGGCTTGCCGATCAGAAGGTTGGCGGTTCAAATCCCGGGTGAGTGCCCTTTGCTCTGTCCCAGCTGCTGCCGGGTGGTGCTGTGGGCGCTGTGGCGCTGTGACAGGGTAAGCTCCCGTTGCTCAGTCCCTGCTTCTGCCAACCTAGCGGTTCGAAAGGACACCAAAAAGTGCAAATAGATAAATAGGTAACGCTCTGGCAGGAAGCTAAATGGTGTTTCCGTGCGTTGCTCTGGTTCGCCAGAAGGGGCTTAGTCATGCTGGCCGCATGACCTGGAAGCTGTACGCCAGCTCCCTCGGCCAATAAAGCGAGATGAGCGCCGCAACCCCAGAGTTGGCCACGACTGGACCTAATAGTCAGGGGTCCTTTACCTTTACTTTTAAACAAGCTATAGCTTAGGGCCCCAATCTCTTGGGGGGCCCCAAAAAATGTCAAGGGGGGAAAAACCTGGATGTACATTTCCAAAATATAAGATAAAAAACAAATAAAATAAAACCTACATGCAGCAACAGTGTTTTGTGTTGTGTAGGCTCTATGATGTAAGTCATGGGCCCCGTCTTCTAGCCTGCTCCCTAAAATATCACTGGTTTGCTCATTTCTCTATATAGGGTGCCTACATTCTGCATGGACTGGTCGTATGGCAACATGTGCAAATGGCTTTAGATACCTGTTAAGTCCATCAATTACCATATAGCGTATATTCAACACAAAAAGAGGCAACAATTTGTTGTTGACAAAGGACAGCTGGACATATAAAGGGCCCCATTACCTTCAGTAGCTTTAGGGCCTCATCGAACCTCAGTCCACTCTGTTCCTGGCATCTGACTTGAGGGGTGTTTGCTGGGAAAATGGCCTATAAATAAACAGGCAGCGATAGTGATGTCTGCAATGAATTAACAGCAAGAGCAAGGCAGGCATCAGGCATAGACTCTCAGCAGCCAGTTGCTGTTTCTTATCCTGACAATTTGAGTGTCTGCTGCTGTGATTTGGGTAACTGTAGTTCAAATCAAGTCTCTGTTGTAGACAAAGGACAGAAAAGTGGAGCATTGAGAGCTGAACAATAGATAAAGAAGTCTTTGCCTGTACTCTCACCCCTGGGCTTGCCCCCCTCCCTGTCTCTGGCATCGGCTGTGGGGAGGCTTGGATCCTTCCCAGGCAGTGGAGTAGCGTGGGGGGTGCAGGGGGGGGCTGGCTGCACCGGGCACAACATCTGGGGGTTAGGGTTAGGGGGCGCAAATCCACGGGTTAGGGGGTGCAAATTACTTGCCTTGCCCCGGGTGCTGACAACCCATGCTACGCCACTGTTCCCAGGACCCTTCCCACGGCCTAGGGGTGATTATAAGAGGTCCTCGTGCCTAATTCATTGCAAAGGTAGACATGTGAGCTGTGAACTTCAATGCACATTAGAAGCAGGAATCTTTGGTGTGTTTAAAGACATCAATTTCATATTTGTGTGTGAGTGAGTGAGTGAGTGAGTGAGTGAGTGAGTGAGAAATGAAAGGCAATGCCTAGAAGTAACATTTGTTTTCCCTGGAAAGCCCTTACCAATCTGATCTGTTTTTGAGCCTGGGTGTGGCTCCCCACAGGACTTTTCCCTGTTCTCGAGGGCATGTCTTTCCCCCCCCTCTAGGGGCAAAGTAAGTCAGGCAGGGTTCAATGGAGCCCATCCAGGGCCGTAGCTAGGGGGTGGTGAGGAAGGCCCCCGCTAGGGGCACAGGTGAAGTGGGGGTGTGAAAAATCAGCTAAAGCATATGTTCATAAATATGTCTATAAATAAAAATATTGATTATTGCCTCATAAGAAAAGGTTTTAAATAGAGGGTCTTTATCCAGGGTAGGGTGGGGTGGAGGAGAGGTGGAAAGAAGAGCTAATTTGTCCATGGCTAGGGGGTTCAATCTGGACGGTTCTGCCAGGGGCTCTGAGCCCACCCAAATCTGGAACCAGCTCTGACTTTCTTTCTTTCTTTCTTTCTTTCTTTCCTTCCTTCCTTTTCTCAACAGTGCCCCCATGCCCTACCTCATAGGAATCCACACCAGCTTCATGGAGGTGAGCTTGCCAATCCATTCTGCCCCTGGCCTCACAGGTCAGTTCTCACGAGCCTTCAGCTGAGTCCTGCAATCCCTGGCCCCAGAGGCACAGAACAGCCATGTAATGAAGAGTAGGGGAGCCCACATGTTCCATGAATAGGTGCAAGAGGACGGACGGGTGGGTGGGTGGGTGGGAAGAAGTTCTGGTCAACATCAACGGAGCCTCGACACCCAGGGCAGCCGCCATTTTGTGGTCAGGTCACTCGTAGTGTGGGCTGTACGGTACTGTTGAGCAAAGTCTGTTTGTTCCATACTTCAGTCTCAACTCAACAGCTGTGCCTGACATTGCCAGTGACGTTGCCAAGGATTCTGGGCCTAAACCTCTGGGATTGCAGCCTTCTTCTTTGATGGCAGTCAATAGATCCAGCACTCTGGACTGTTGGAAACACGCCCAGGAAGGCCGCTAACTTCCCAAGTCATTGGGGAATCTCTCAAGTGGTCCTCCCTGGCTGTAAATCTCCCTCAGTCCAGAGGGACCGGTGATAAGCAACCCGTCTCTCCTGAGAGGAGAACACTCGTCTTCTGGCATACCATTGCAGAAGAATCAGTAGCTCTAAAACTACTTTATTTACAGTCTATAATACAAAGACTGCATCAGCACGTCTGTGCTCTTTGAGCACCTGTACAGAACAGCAACAAAGGTACGCAGGTGGTGCTGTGGGTTGAACCACAGAGCCTAGTACTTGCTGATCAGGTCAGTGGTTCAAATCCCTGCGATGGGGTGAGCTCCCGTTGCTCGGTCCCTGCTCCTGCCAACCTAGCAGTTCAAAAGCACGTCAAAGTGCAAGTAGATAAATAGGTACCGCTCCGGCGGGAAGGTAAACGGTGTTTCCGTGTGCTGCTCTGGTTTCACCGGAAGCGGCTTAGTCATGCTGGCCGCATGACATGGAAGTTGTATGCCGGCTCCCTCGGCCAATAAAGCGAGATGAGCGCCGCAACCCCAGAGTCGGCCACGACTGGATCTAATGGTCAGGTGTCCCTTTACCTTTACAGAACAGCAACACATTCAGAAGTGAAACCAACTTCCAACAGTACTGCAACAGTACTCAGACTTCCTGTCTCATGCTCTCTCAGACACTCACATGATGTATACAAAAACATAGTACAACAGTACCACTCGCTGGAGCAGCTCGGATAGAAAAAAATCCTAACATGCTTGTGCAGTCCAGATGACATGATCCTGGGCTTAGGTTGATGGAGGCTTGGTGTGTGGCAGGCAGGCAGTTGGTTCTGCCTTTACTGTTGTTGGGTTGAGTATAAGCCCTTTGGCCCACCCATCTCTTCTGTTTCTATGATGCTTAGAACCTAAGAATAGCCTGCTGGATCCGGCCAGTGGTCCATCTAGTCCAGCATCATGTTCTCACAGTGGCCAACCACATGCTTGTGGGAAACTGGCAAGCAGAACATAAGCACCAAAACTCTCTCCTCTCCCACGGTTTCCAGAAATTGGAACTGTGGAGGCAGAGCGCAGACATCGTGCCCACTTTGTAGGAACAACTCAGTGCTGTGAGCGAGGGATCCCTCCCCAAGAGTAGTGAGAGATCAAGTGGAGCTGGGTCACATTTAACATTCATGACAGCAGTTTGCAAAGGCAGCGAACAGAGGAGCAAGCAGTGTCTCTCTTTTAGTTTCTCTCTTTTGTCTTTGATTCCTCCAGAGAGTGAGGAGCAAGGCCCTGGAAGATGTCGTCATTCTCAACATTGACAGCAACACCTTTGAATCGCCCTTCCAGGACCTGGAAAACCTCCCAAGTGATGTAGTTAGTATTGATTTCATAAAATGATGATGATGATGATGATGATGATGATGATGATAAATAACAACAATAAACTATAGTGCAGGTAGTTTTGCTGTCCTTCTGAGCACCCTGGGTCCTTTGTGGTTTGCTTCTATTATTCTTTTTTCTTCCACTATTAGTCCCTCTTCCTCCCCACTGCTATGAATTATCACGCGGGTGGCGCTGTGGGTTAAACCACAGAGCCTAGAGCTTGCCGATCGGAAGGTCGGCGGTTCAAAAACCCCTGATGGGGTGAGCTCCCGTTGCTCGGTCCCAGCTCCTGCCAACCTAGCAGTTGCAGAGCACAAAGTGCAAGTAGATAAATAGGTACCGCTCCGGCAGGAAGGTAAACGGTGTTTGTGTGTGCTGCTCTGGGTCACCAGAAGCGGCTTAGTCATGCTGGCCACATGACCCGGAAGCTGTATGCCGGTCCCTCAGCCAATAAAGCGAAATGAGCGCCGCAACCTCAGAGTCGTCTGCAACTGGACCTAACAGTCAGGGGTCCCTTTACCTTTACCTTTATCTTCTAACAGTTATTTTTTATGTATGCAAACTTTAGCTTCCAGTACTAAACTTTCACTTTAAAGCAACTGATTCATTGCTGCCCCCTCCTCTTTTCTGAAAATATATCAGCTGAAAATGTATTAGCAGAACTGGAAGATGGGTAATGGCCCTGCATAAACTCTTGGGCTATTTTGTGAAATTTGTGAAATGTGTGAAAATTGCCATTTTCTGCTGTGTTCTTATAGAGGGAGTTGAGCTTTTTGAGAGAGAGTTCATTTTTTTGCTTAGTATTGTTCTTTAACTCTCTAATTTCCAAATACGATTCATAAAACAATTCAGGTTTTGAGCTTTCTCAGATACATTCCATACAGATGAAGGTCATAAACTCCTAATGACTGCCACGTAACTCCCATACAGTGGCTTTTACAAAAAGTACACTTATTAAAATCAATGGGCCAAACTTAAGGCTCGTCCACACTTATGACTGTCATGTGCCTAGAAAACACGACTCCCCTTGCCCTGATCCTTTCCCAGGGACTACCCGCTCTTTAGCTCTAAATCGGAACAAGTGGCAATCCATGAAAAACCCAAATTGCTGTTTGCTCTGATTGAGCGCAAAAGAGCAGTTTTCCCTAGGGGAAGTGGCAGGACGAGAGGAAATGTGGATAAACCTTTAGTGATGTTCTTAAATGTCAGCTGCTCTATTCTAATACTAAATTGAATACCATTGTGGGCTGGCATTCAACATAGTGCTACATGGGGTATGAACATGGGAAATGAGGTCTGCCTGCTCAGTGGGAATTTCTTCCTCTCCTCTCCCCTGTATGCCCCCTAAAGCTGTTCTGGGGGTTTCCCAACTCTCCAGAGAAGATTTGGAGAACCCTGAATGGACCTTGTTCTGTGCACACAACTTATTTTAATCCCGCCCTAAATAAATTGAGAGAGTGTCTGTTTTTGAACCTGCTGTTTGCATGCAACTGATATCACATCCTCCAGTGCCATGTTAGTCATATTTGAATTCCAAGAGCACTATTTGTGTATCTACCCTCAAATATTCTTTCTGCAATGACTAATTTGGCATAGACAGGAAACAGAATTTCAGCTCATTTTATGTGTGTGTGTGGCCTCTCCCTTCAGATAAATGAAAACAGAAAGCAAAAATGCCATTACATAATTCTATGGTGTAGCCGCATGTACAGCTTTTGAGTGTTCATCTCATAAAAACTATTGTCAGGTGGGATAAAGGAATAGAAAAAGAAAGCAAAATTACATATGTATGGTGTACTTTCATACGAAGAAAGACTAAAGTTTTTGTTTGCGTTTAGTTTAGGTGGGGAATATATGCAAGAGGGAACATGCCAGAAGTTTATAAAATTATGAATGGTTGGAAAGATGAGGCAATATACATTTTTCTCTCCCTTTCTTAAATTTTGGGGTCTCCCAGTGTTGCTGATCAGCAGAAGAGTGGTTTTAAGTTTTCAAATTCAGCGCTGTTTTTAATAGGGCAAAATATTTACATGGAACTGGTGTGTTTTTAGTTGTGTCTCTTCTCATTTATGTTCCACCTTGAGAAAGGTAGAAAATAAAACACTATGAAATGCTAACCAGAAAGTGACAAGCTGGCACGCAAGACTGCCAAATATCCCATGACCCCAACAGTGTCACAACTTCCATTTTGTCTATGTCGCCCAAAATCACAGACCTAGCATTGGCATGGGGGATAGGATATTACTTTTTGTATTTATAAAAGTGTTTTTATACTGCCTTCTATACTGTCCTAAGGGATGCGGGTGGTGCTGTGGTTTAAGCCAATGTGCCATTTGGACTTGCCGATTGGAAGGTCAGCGGTTCGAGGCCCCGCAACAGGGTGAGCTCCCATTGTTTGGTTCCAGCTCCTGCCAACCTAGCAGTTCGAAAGCACATCAAAGTGCAAGTAGATAAATAGGTACCACTCTGGCGGGAAGGTAAATGGCATTTCCATGCACTGCTCTGGTTCGCCAGAAGCGGCTTAGTCATGCTGGCCACATGACCGGGAAGCTGTATGCCGGCTCCCTTGGCCAATAAAGCGAGATGAGCGCCGCAACCCCAGAGTCAGCCACGACTGGACCTAATGGTCAGGGGTCCCTTTACCTTTACCTATAACAGGAACAATTGTCCAGCATGCTGTTCTCACATTGGCCAGCCAGAAACCCACAGAAAGCCCACAAACAGGTGCTGAGGACAAAAGCACACTTCCCTTCCTGTGGTTTCTGGAAATTGGACCAGTTATCTGATACAGCTTCCTATGTCCCAGAGTTACATTCTTCAGTCTTAAAACCACAAAGAGCCAAGTAGCGTAACAGTGGGGGTTTTTTGTTTTGGTTTTTTTTTGTTTTAGTGTTTTTTTTACTGCCTACATAAAAGCTATCAAGGTTGTGTCAGGGAGAAGCAAACGGGAAAAGATGAAAGGACAGAAACCAACAGTTATAGAGAGCCTAAAGAGATTATCAGTAGCTTGTCGTCTGACAGTCAGTCTGACGTAGAGGGGGAGGAGAATGAGCCTGGGACAAGTCATGCTGTACACAGAGGAAGTAAGGGAAAGAGTTTTCGCAGAATTGCATGCTGGATGAGGAGAAGGAGGAAGTAACATCAGAGGGAGCAACTGCGCTCAAGGGGAAGGAGGTTAATGAAAATGCCGGAGATGTACTTTTGAACTTTGTCAAATAAATCAATTGTTTGGAATTGGCTGGGAGCCCGGAGTCTTATCTATGGCCAGCTGGACAGCACTAAGCCTCTGACAGGTTGTGGCCTACCTGACCTCCACAGACCAACCTCCCTAGGGAGAGAATTTTATGACTAGGGTGCTGCCGCAGAAAAGGCCCTGCCCTGCATTCCTTACCAATGGAAACTCCTAGGGCAGTGATTTTCACATTCCCCTAATTTTACAATCATCTTGACATTTTAAAACTTGACTTCCTTCCCCCTCTTCCTGCAATTCCTTAAATTTATTTTTAATATCTTCTGCATATCCAGATTCACTTAATTTACTCATCTTTTTATCTTCTTTAAAAATATACCCTTATGTAACTGCAGGTTATTACAATAATCCTGCCAGTGTTAATTTATCTGTAAACATTCCATAAACCATTTCCATTCTTTTATAATAAAAAAAGTTTTCTATTTTGATTTCTTATTCTTCTGGTAAGTTTTGCCATTTCTGCATATTCCATAAGTTTTTGTATCCATTCTTCCTTTGCTGGGACTTCTTCTTCTTACTTTTTGAAATATGGCAACCCTATGGCAGTGGGACATATGACAGGGCCCTGGCACTTGGTTGGGGCTTCTGGGTACAAATTGTGGTTGAGACACCCTCTTGCGATTTGTGGAAGGACCCCCTGGTCAGAGAAGAGCTTGTAACCCTCCTCCTCTCCCCGCACAGGTCTCTCTGTTGAAGTTCCAGTTGAAGAAACAGACGGCAACTACTGGGGATGGAGTCGCCAGAGCTTTCCTTAGGGCACAGGCACTGCTGTTTGGCAGCTACCGCGAGGCTCTCGTTTGCAACCCGGTGAGTAGCTGGGCTCCTCTTGGTTCAAAGTTTGTGCAAAGAAATCATGATGAATGCTCAGTAAACAGGCTGCCTGGAAGCAACTTCTCCTTATCCCACGTGAACACTTACTATGCATACCTATATTAGGGTTACCAGACGTCCCTGTTTCCCAGGGACAGTCCCCAGATTTGCGAATAAATCCCCGGACAAATTCCAGAATTGAGAGAAGATGGCGTCTGCCAGCAGCGAAATGACTTTTGGATTGATTCAGCATAAACACCAGCGTGTGAGGAGATACTGCAACAACAGCGGAGAGTCATACGCATAAAATCCACACAGAAACACATCACTGCTTATTTTAACTCGCTTGTGGAAACAACTCAGAGCCATGAAAGAAGGAAAGTTAACAACATAAGATTTAAAGGAACTATTGGAAAGACTATTCAAGGCAGGAGAGATATGAGATGATCAGAGCCCCACCGAACTTGAAGCAGGGGGAGTCCCCCCAAAAATTTATAATTTAGGCAGAATATTTGGACTACAGTGGTACCTCAGGTTAAGTACTTAATTCGTTCCGCAGGTCCGTACTTAACCTGAAACTGTTCTTAACCTGAAGCACCACTTTAGCTAATGGGGCCTCCTGCTGCTGCCACACCGCTGGAGCACAATTTCTGTTCTCAACCTGAAGCAAAGTTCTTAACCTGAAGCATAACCTGAGGTACCACTGTATTTGATATATATTTGAATAATTTGGAACATTCAATGTGATTTGATTGGATTGTTAAAATGGGAAACTTAATAAAAATGATTTAAAAAATAAAATAAATCCCCGGACAAATTCCATCTCCGGAATGTCCCCAGATTTTATCTAATGTCCCTGGGAAAAGCAGCAGCGGCAGTCTCAGCAGACTGGAGCAGTTGGCTCTGGCTGGCTTCAGGAGCTGCTCCGGTCCCCATGTGATGGTGGTGCAGGGGCTCGAAGATGCAGCTTCCGGGCTGCCTCCACTTTCCCTGACCCCAGCAACTAAGCTGTGAAAGGAGGCTTCATGCTGCCTATCGGAGCAGCCTCCCAACTCCTACTTGTGTGCAAGCAGAAGCGGGGTGGGGATCTCTCAGCTGTGAAGGGAGGCTTCACAGGACAGGGCAGGGATCTCTCAGTTAGGCAACGGGAGGCCTCCCTTCCCAGCTGCGGGATCCCCGCCCCCTCCTGCTTGCATGCAAGTAGGAATGGGATTGGGGCTGCTCTGATGGGAAGGGAGGCATCGCGCTGCCTGAGCCTCGCTGCCACCGCTGCTCTTAGCCCTCCTTCTTCGTCTTCCATGCCCGACCCACCGCACACCGCTTCCCCACCACCACCACCGAAGAACCAACAACTCAGGGGCTCATGGAGAAAGGAGATAGAAGCCTCAGAGGAAGGGGAAACGTGGTGGTTGAGGTCAAGGTGGCAGCCGCCCCTCTGCCACCGCCATAGCTGCAGCATCAACGACGCAAACATGTAGTAATTAATTAATTAATTAATTAAAGTGTCCCCAGATTCATTGAAAAAAATCTGGTAACCTTAACCTATATTGCTTGCAAGGGTCTCTCTGTCCCACCCTCCAGCCACACTGACTATTACCTCCCAACTTTTCTCTCTTCTCTCTGCAGGGAGAGCCCATCTCCTTCTGCAAAGACACCTTCTTGCAACAAGGCTCCAGTGCCATGCAGGCTTTCCTCCAGCGGGCTGTGCACCTGCAGCTCTTCAAGCAGGTATGGGCTGATGGAGAAACCCAAGCAGGTCTTCCAAACAAGATGGTTTCCCACAATTTGAGCACCGCTATCAAATCAACAGGCAAAAGGCATTTGACTGTTCTCCTCTTCCTTTGTGTGTACCGGTTGCTGACGCTGTGTGTGCTTCCTTCTCCCATGGAAGATGACTTCTTCCTGCATATTTTCTAATGACTTCCTTTGTTTCTCTCCCCAACATGCACCCAACCTCAACTCCACCAGTTCGTAGATGACCGCCTAGAGAAGCTGAATGCAGGAGAGGACTTCTCTGACCTCTTTGAGCAGGAGATCAACAGAAGCCTGTCCCCAGGTAGGGCAGAACCTCCCTTGTTTTTGCTGTTCGGCTGATAACATGGAAATGGATCCACCAACGATCCACCAAGCCACAGCCCTAGGTCGTATGGCCTCCTCAACACCCCTCCCTTTGTGGGGTGAAGGTGAAGCTTTGACAACAACAAAGTCTCAGCAAGAATTTACTGGGAGACTCCTGAGATTGTAGGATACTTCCACATTAGTAACCAGTTACTCCGACATAGAGTAGACTGATAGAAAGCAATGGACATGACTCACTTAGGTCCATTAATTGTGGGTCTCCCATGAGTGTAACTTGATTGGATACAGCCTTAGGGAAGGTGTGGTTAGCAACGCTTTCCAATGATATACCGTATTTTTCACTCTATAGGACACAGCGGACCATAGGAGGGGGAGAACAGGAAAAAAATTTTTTTTTCTTGTTCTCCCCCTCTAAAACAAGGTGCGTTCTGTGCGTTCAAGGTGCGTTCACCCGAAGCCTCCAGAGCCCAGCAGGAGTTCAAGCTGGGCTCCGGAGGCTTTGGGTTCCTTTCAACCTGTTCTTTGGGGCTGGCGGGGGGAAGCGCTGCTTTCCCCCACCGCCAGCCCCAAAGACCAGGTCAGGGAGCAGCGCAAAGGCGGCGCACCGCCTTCCCACTGCCCCCGAGCTTGTGGGGCTGGCGGTGGGGGGAAGCGCTGCTTTTCCCCACCGGCAGCCTCAAAGTCGGGGAGCAGCGCAAAGGCGGCGCACCGCCTTCCCGCTGCCCCCCGAGCTTCCCGCTGCCCCTCAAACGTTGCAGCCTTCCCCCCACCTTTGTACAGCCTTAGTAGCCTCCGTAGGGCAGCGGGGTGAAAGCACCCCGCTGCCCTGCGGAGGCTTTGTGCAGCCGTCCGCAAGCTAGAACAGTGAGACGGAGTGCTCCACAGTGCTCCATCTCGCTGTTCTGGCTGCGGGGACAGTCTTCATAGCCTCCGCAGGGCAGTGGGGTGAAGGCAACACTTCATCGCAGCGCTCCATCTCCCTGTTCTGGCTTTGGGCTTAGCCGTGCAGTCTGCATTCACTCTATAGGACGCACACACATTTCCCCTTAATTTTTGGAGGGGAAAAAGTGCAACCTATAGAGCGAAAAATACGGTATAAACTCTGGAACTCCCTGCCTATTGATATCAAGCAGGCACCTTTACGGTATTCCTTTCGGTGCCTGCTGAATACATTCTTATTTAATAATAATAATAATAATAATAATAATAATAATAATAATAATAATAATAATTTTATTATTTATATTGTGCCCATCTGGCTGGGTTGCCCCAGACAAGCCTACACAGATGTTTGGAAAATATATAGGAGTTATAATTTGCTTCAGTCTTATTTTATTGTGATTTTAAGGAAGGGTTGCCCTAGGTCCAGAATTTCCTGGACATAGTTGGAAAAATGTCGCTTAAATGTCCATGAAAATCTGTATGGCAACCCATGCTGGCAGTGTCGCTTTTGGCAATTTCCCTTAAAAATTGCTCAAAACCTAAGGAAAGCTCAACAACTTGGCCCCACCCTCCAAAAAAAGCTCAACAATTTTCCAAAGAAAGCTGAACAACTTTTTGAAATATGGCAACCCTATTTTTAATCTTCTGTATGTTTTAAATTACAGTCGTACATTTTTAGTGATAAGTATATTGTTTTATCATTTTTTTGGAAACTGCTTTGAGGTCCCCCCCCCTTCAAGCGGCATAGAATTTCAATAAAATAAGTAAGTGGATAGGTTTGTGGGAATCCCATGCCGTTTCCCCACCAGCACCCACCCACACATTTCCCCCTACATTTAGGAGCCTTTTTTGTGTAGGGAATGTGTTCAGAGCTGCCTTCTGCGTCCAGTTCTTCACAGGAAGTGGGTCCTTTGTACACTGGTTGGCAGATATAAGGAGTTACTCTGAATATACAGTTCAAATCTCTGTGAAGGCAAAGTCAAGGCCCTCAGGGACACTCACCTGTACTCTCTTCTCTCCCCAGGTAGCATGCATTCCTATCAGCTTTGGGTGGAGAACCTAAAGGTAAATGAATGAAACTCCATCCATCTTCTTTTACCTTGTGAACTCGTTTCCTCACAGCTACCTGTTTTGTTTGTGCTGATGTCTTTTCTAGGCTGTCTTTTAGGGCCAAGCCCCCAGAAAGCAGCTTACATAATATGAGCGTGAAATTATAAAATTAGGATGTTTGATTAAAAATGCATCCACCATAAAGTATCGTGAAAGACTAAAGGTAAAGGCAAAGGGACCCCTGACCATTAGGTCCAGTCATGGCCAACTCTGGGGTTGCAGCGCTCATCTCGCTTTATGGCCGAGGGAGCCGGTGTACAGCTTCCAGGTCATGTGGCCAGAATGACCAAGCCGCTTCTGGCAAAACAGAGCAGAGCATGGAAATGCTGTTTCCCCTTCCCGCCACAGCGGTACCTATTTATCTACGCACTTTGATGTGCTTTCGAACTGCTAGGTTGGCAGGAGTGGGGACCGAGCAACGGGAGCTCACCCCATCGCGGGGATTCAAACCGCTAACTTTCTAATCGGCAAGTCCTAGGCTCTGTGGTTTAACCCACAGCACCACCCATGTCCCTCGTGAGAGACTACACTAGGAATAAATAAAGATAGAATAGCAGTGGAACCAAAACAGTGATAAATAACATTCAACTCAGGATAATACCACACAAACATGTAAAGCTCTTCAGCACCTTTTATTCTCATCTTTTTAAAAATATGACTTGACTTCAGGGAGGTTTGATTTTGTATTTTTATCTTGAGAGAGGCTACAAATAAATTTTGCTGTGATTATTAACAGCATGGCCATAAACTTGCTTGTGCTGTTGAGGAAGTAAACCTAAGAAAGCAGTT